>NW_010157140.1:1826-36168 GCF_000695765.1 Mesitornis unicolor
GGGTGTGATCCATCACAAGACCCTTTCCAGTTTCATCCACTTGTATAATTTCAAGAGCTAAAATATTAGCAATGCTTACATAATGCAAGCGTGCAAGCCCAGGTTTGTCTTTCAACCCTCAGGAGCTTTGGTGATGACCAGCACGAAGGACCATCACACCAGCTGCAGTGCACTCCTAACTCAGAGATTACACAAAAGTATGTACCAATACATCCACGTTCTGGGGTATACCAAGGGATTACTATTCTGGGCTAGCCAGGCCACTCGCAGGGCAGCCTGTGAGCAATAAAGTGCAGTGTGCATACCAGCCTGGCTACATGGCCCTGCTGTCTTTGAACTGGGAAGGTATTTCCACACGTGTTCAGGAGCACTCTTGTGTTTGCAGAAAAGTGAGAGCCAATTTGGAAGGTTTTACTCACTCCAAGAAGAGGACACAGCTCGTGGGGGTTGTGGTGTGCTGAGGGGAGTGGCAGAGGGTGCTAATCCAGGAATTTCCTTGAGAAGACACAGCACGGATCCCACCACCTCCTGTTCTGTCTCCCGTGATGTCACCAGCTGGCTGCTATGAAGCCTCCACATGCTGTGTCCCTGGGGGCTGCTATGGTCGTACTTACCAGCACGCCTACACTGACTGTTGTGACTGCATCTTCTCCAAGCGGGGACAGCACAAGGGAAGTGTGCAGAGGACAGGCGCCTTCCCCAGTGCTAACCTTTTTATGTGGGTCTCAAAATTAAATGCGTAAAATGTTTGTGAAAATACTTTCAGCAACGTGAAATACGTGCTTTTTCCTAATGCCGTGCCACATATGCTTAATTTTCTTGCACTTAAATACGAAGACTTACAACCTGGACCTGAGAGTTTTGAACCTTGCACTTTGTAAATAGATCAATATGCCAGAAAACAGCATCCTGTTTGCTAAGTAGTGAATGTTGATCCCACAGAGGGATTTCCCTAAATCACTCTTTGAGAAATTTAATGTTTGCTTCAGTAGCAGAGCATTTACTCAAAACAGAGAGCAATCCAGTGATGGAGGCAATTCACTGGCCTCCATGGCTTGATCCCAGCTGGGGAATCATGGAGGACCAAGGAGACAGCAAGACCAGACCCAGCAAAGTCATTCCCCTACCAACAGAACTATCAACATTGCCTAACATTTATTTTCAAGCATCTCTTTTATTAATGCATTTGCAAACTTGACATTGATTTTTTTCTCTCTGAAATAAATAAATATCGCAGACCTTCCCTGTATTTAGCAATTTATATATGTATAGGAAAAAAACTATTTCCCTGAGCCATCCTCTGGAGAAATTCTTCCAGTACTGAACTTCCTGATGGGGAGACAATTTTTCAATTCTAAAAACAGCAAAAGCGTTTGCTGCTTTTTATTTTGGTAGACTGGAAGAGGAATAAACTGCAAATGAGCATTTTGGAAACCAGTTTATATAGATGTTTCATCATTTCCTTGACCTTGGTAGCTTTGGGACTGTCACCAGTAATCAGGCAGCATTTAAGACCTCTGTACACCTGCAAAGTTGTAATCCGCTGACGCACAAGCAGAGATCACGACTTTGGGAGCCAACAAATTTCTAATGAGTGATGGCATGGAACTGACTCATGGGCTCCAAGCTCGTCTCTTGGCTGGATTAACCCTTCAGACAGTCTCTTGCCATACTGCTCAGTAATTATTGCAGTTAGGCGCAATTTCTCTTCTTCACCATTTATCTACACGTATTTTTTTTAAGGCAAAGGAGGTTCAAGAAGTGCATCTATCCAAAATGTCTGAAACCTCCAATGCAAAACTCGCATCACCCAGGCACATCCAGACCATGTGTGCCACAAACCGTACTCACCGTAGTGTATTTTCCCAGCTGGCAGAGTGAGGGGAAGGTTTCCTGGTGAGCTTTTCGGATCTTCTCAGTGAGATCATCCAACTCTGCTGTCATTTCATAGTTTTCTGTGGACTCCTGCTTTGAAGGCTCCTTCTTCTTTTTGTTCCTATCATTTCTGACAGCTACAGAAAAAGCAGAGACACAGATCACATGTTGCTCTTGCTGCTCTACTTCAAAACACCACAAAACGCTTTTATTTTAAACATGAATTATTTTAACTGGAGATAAAAGTGTGATATGCACAGAGAGTACTAACACAAGCTTAATTACTCAACTGTAAGTATTAAATGTAATGAGATAATGATGAAACCAGACTTCCACAGGTGCTTGTAGTGGATGTGCTGGCACACCCTCATAGCATCTACCTTCCAGGAAAGTCTCCTGCAACTTCACGTGCACTCGTCTCAGTGTCTCAGTGACTTCGTGAGGTGGGAATTTTTCATTGTAACATTAAAGCTGTGCATGGTGAAGTCCTCTGCACTGATGCAGTTGGTGTTTTATTGGATGTGAACAAAACTGAAGCAACTGCCTCTACTTTTTACATTTCTCAGTATGGAAGGTAACAAAACCCATACTAACACGAACTCCATCAAGTTATTTAAAGAGAAAGTTAAATTTAAAAACAGTAAATGCAAGATGAAGAAACACATTAAACACAAGATCTGGAGATCAAAGGAGAAGCACAAACACTTGAAAGAGTAAAAATGGCAGTGAAGCTATCTAAAGTTGCTTGCCATCTGCTCCTGCGCTCAGATCAGCCTTCCACCTTCCCCCGGCCATCGGGGATCACTGCAAACACTGTAATTGATTTCCCACATATTTGTGTTTTGTAATAAAATATGACAGCTGCTCCATCACTATGCTGCTCTTTGTTCTTTTAATGAAAACAGCTTAATTTTACAAAACATGCCCAGGAGATAGGTCTATGTCCACGGCGGTGCCAGTACTTGTGAATTTTATCAAGAGGCTTGTTGTTAGTGAAAGCGAATGTCTTAAGCGTAACCAGATGCATATGGCTTTACAACAAAGCCAAACAAAATCAACCCCTCTCCCCAAAGACTCTGTGTCAATATTAAACACCCTGAAGTCTAAACACTGCTGGACAAATAAAAACCAATTCTAACACTCACACTTTGAGGTGCTCAAAACCTCATGGTATTTGAACCAGCAGCTTGAACTCTGCAGGTAAGGCTGGTGGGTTTGACACATGTGAGGATGGCAGGGGATTTTGGATAGCCAAAGATCTGCTGATTCTCATTTGTACTGTCCAGAAAGCGCATCCATCTGTGCTGTAGGGAGGGAGGCACAGCAAAATGGGCAATGCCCAGAGCCACCTCCATGCTTGCTCTTTTCCCCCATGGGTTCTCCATTGCCACGTCCTCTGTGGTTGCTTCCTACCCGCCTGTAAACCACAACTGATGGCAAAGAGTGGACAAATGGTGAGTGTTTCAGGAGGAAAATGAGCTTTTGATCCACTCTCACCTACAGCATCTGACCAAGAATGAACGACACGCAGTTGGATTCATTTTCCTCCTCTGGGTGTCATTTCTGAGAGAAAATTAAGAGTGACACTGGAAAATGGTGTGGTGCTGCATGATCAGAGGCATCTACAGAAATAAGGTAATACGTGTGACAGGGGTCACACAGGTAAGGGGTAAATACAGTGAATAGTGCTTCTCCTTTAAAAGGTGATCAGGCACATTCTCCATGCAATAAACAGTCCTGCTTTTCTCATTAAAGGCTTGACTTAGCAACTGAGAAAACTCTGACCCCAGTCCAGCAGATATTTTAAGGATGAACTTGACTTCAACTGTGTGAACAGACCTGCGCTGAAGTCAATTATGTGCTTTGCTGGATCAGGGCTGGGACACCAAGTACCCCACTGGATTAAAGCCTAACCTCAAACACCATCAGTTCTGATGTCTGCAGTAACAGGGACTCAAAGGCGGCCAAAAAAGGTGGACAGAAAAGGTACCTTCTCATGAAGGTTCAGTGCTATCGATGTAGTCAAGTTTAGAGGGGGGTTGGATCCCCCCCCATTTCCTTCTACAAATATTCCTCTAAAGCCAATGCCCCAGTTTGTTTGCTGGACCCCAGGGCAGAGCACAAGCATGGTCTCTTGTGTTGGAAAAACATCCAGGACTTACACAAATGTCTTGAGTGCTCCAAAGCGCCACTGCACTTCAGAAGTAAATCCTCATCGCCGCTGCACTCGGGAGATAAAAGAGCTCCTTAGAAAATTATGTAAACTCCTACGCAACCGCAAAGAGCAATAAGCCTTTATAATAAGCCCCCATTTATTTATAGCTCTACGAGCTGATTGACGAATTTGCCAAACAGGCAGCCTCAGCACCTACTTAAATCAACAGCTTTGAACTCCTGGTGAAGACAAACACGATCTTCAGGGCAGGCCTCAGAGCAGCTGCCAAGAGCCACTGGGAGACGACTCCTTCAGGAACCGCAGCACCGCTCCCGCGCTATCCGGCACAGCCCCTCTCCAGCTGCCCCTGGAGCCCCTTCCCTTGCAAAGGCCACCAGTGACATAGCTGCTGGCCAAGCCACACCACCAAATTGGCCCAGTTCTGCCTTCTCTCTTTTCGGGCGCAACTCACCAAAGGGTAGGAAGGGGAGAATTAATACATCTTGAAAACTAAGACCAGTTTTTGTTCACTGTTACCTTTTTTTTCCTGATTCTGACAGCCTTTATAATAATGATAAAACCTGAATAACATTTATCTTCTTGCTTTATATCTATTTTTAATACTTCTTAAATTTCTCTTCACTAAGGCTGCATCAGATGCAGCAATGTCTCTAAATTCCCTGTGAGATAACACAATAAAGTGCTGACATATAACACCCAGGCTCCAAAAATATAAAGAATTTCAATGATGTCAAACTATTACACAGATTCAACTACAGCTATAATTCCACACCAAGAAAAAAAGATATAAAAAGATTAAGACAGCACTATGTTTAAAAGAGTTAAATAAAAACATATAAATACACACGTTTACCCAGTAAATTCAAAAGCCATCACTGCTCTGGGAACAGGAACTGTCACCCCGCATGTAGGAAGGGTTTTGGATTACAGCTTATGCTTATATTACATAAATCACACCTTTTTGTATCTTATCTTTACACGCATATGATCACATCAATCCCTGATGCAATTCCACTGCCTTTTAATGATGATACACCAGTGATGAATCTGTGTCACTGCTAATGTCGCCATGGAAAACTCAGGTTATGAATTTCATTACTTGTGCACTAAATTCTGCCTCGATGGCTGCATTATTTAGGAGCTCCCAACAGGGGACAGTGTGGAAGCTCTCCTGCCCTGCGAGAAATACTGGAAGTGAAAAAAAAAACAACCCTAAGAAAACAAATAGGATGGGTGGTGGTGTGGGGAAAGAATGGAAAAAAAGGTGTATCTCGATATGCGAGGAAGCCACATCTCAGCGACACACGCCCATGCCTGAGCACGTCCGCTCCCATCCATCTTCCCCCAAGAGCTCCCCTGTCCCCTTGACATGCATGCCAGGACTTGCGCTTCCACTCCCAAAAACCTGCAGGCAGCTGCGCCAGGGTTAGTGAGCTGGCAAAAGCACTTTCTGTTGCCTCCGTTTTAAGGACCAGCCCCTACCCTCAAATGCTCACCCCTCCTAACCTGATGGTAGAGGGGCTGAACTCTAGTCATCTCTTGTCCCACCCAGGCTGTTCTCATCACCTCAGGTTTGACACTGCCTTTCTCACCGTCAGACACATTTTCCCTCTTCTGTTCGAAGCGATGGGCAAGACACAAAAGCTGCGGGAGGGAAAGATGCATTTTTCAGGAAAAGCAGGGCCTGCTGTAGATGCAGCTAAGTCTAGGAAAAACACCAACAGTTTCTCTCGGAGGACACCCCGCTCTCACATTTAGCAACCACGCGGCAATCCTCCTGCTTGAGCGGGACCACTTCAAGCATGTCGTAATGCTGGGAATCGTCCAATCTTAAACTCAAGCCCCTCAGGTCCACCAAACTTAAGACACAGTTTGGCCTGAGAAAGGTCTGGGATCCAGTCCAAAAGATTTCAGCAGTTTCTAGATAATCAGGTAAAATTATGGAATAGCAAGCTTTTATACTGCTGCTTGTCAAAGATGGCACAAATGTGTCCAGGGGAGAAGGACCTGCAGCTCGCAATACACTTTTTCCAATTATCTGCATAACCTTTGCTTCCCCAGATGCCCAGAAGATAGTTAGACAGCACCTTTCATATATTATAATGATTAATCGGCTATAAATTCATGACTTGAAATGCTATCATTGCAGTTTTGCCTCTCGGAGATCCCCGTGACCTTTGAAGAGCTTTGTGTACTACTTAACTGGTTTTTTTCCTGTAGCGACAACTGCTGGTGCTTCCAGTTCGTTCGCATTCCTGTAAAACCACACTTCTCCTGTCCCTAAATATTTTGGAAGTTACTCGTTAAGCTAACAAATCTCAAAAGCACCATAAAGTACACAGAGAGCAGGTCAGTAATTGCACAGCGCTGGGTGCATGGTAGGTTTTCAGAAAGACGCCTTTTGTTGGCCAATGCTGACGAGAAATCAGAGATGAGCTGAGGCAGGACCGCCACAGATCGGCCAACTTTCCCCTCCCCGCCTGCTCCCTTGCACCTCAGGAGCCATCTGTACCTTTAGCAATTTCAATCAAATACGTCAAACACTTACCCGTTGCCACCTTCAAGTTTGATCCATCTGGATAAATGTGCCCCACACACCCCACATCACCCTTCTCCCCTTCAATAAACCATATTCAGGGTAACAAATGATATTAGGAAGAAATTCTTTACTATGAGGGTGGTGAGACACTGGCACAGGTTGCCCAGGGAAGTTGCGGATCCCTCCTCCCTGGAGATGCTCAAGGCCAGGTTGGATGCAGCTTTGAGCAACCTGGTCTGGTAGGAGGTGTCTCTGCCCATGGCAGAGGGGTCGGACTAGATGATCTTTAAGGTCATTTCCAACCCAAAGCATTCTGTGATTCTGTGATTCTATGTCTTCCATAACAGTCATCTTGGAAAACCTCAAATCAAGGAAGACTTAGCCCTCCCAGTGCTGTTGCTGATGAACCAGGCTCTACAACCCCATGGACATCACCCAGAGGGCTGGTGGAAGCAGGCACAGAGATGTGGGACCTCAACTCAAGGAGGTTGGTTTTCCCATCTCCAGCATAAGAAAAGGAAGAAAATAACCATTTTGCAAGCAACATGACCTCACTTGACCAAAACTGATTTACCATCAATTCAGGATGGCAAGAGTCCTGTTCAGGTTTGAACAGCAATACAATCCCAAGCCAAACATAGCATTGCAATACGCAGAACACCAGGTAGTTACAAATAGATTGGCTTTCCTAGGTCGTGGTTCCCAAATGAAATAATGTTTTCTTTCAGGCAAAACTGCTCAGTCTTTAAAAAGAACAGGAAACTATCTTAAAACTAATTCCCACGCCAAAACTGAGCTTTGACATATGGGGAACGATGGGAGGCAAAACATGTTTCAAATGCAAACCTCTCGTTTCTAATGGACAAAGCCAATAACAAGTGCACAGTCAAAAAGGGGATTCAAGTACAAAATCAAAACACATTGAAATCTGCATATTTTGTAGCTGATTCAGAGAAATCAACCATGTCAGCTGTCAGCTACAATTGCCACAAGAAAATACCTCACATTAAGCAAGATACTATCACTACACAGACATGTATCCAAATTAACAGGGACCACAGAGAAACAATCTCAGAAAACATTTCATAAGCACCTGACATGCTATCATTTGTCCCCAGGCGCAGGGTGAGCACGGATATTACAGAATTCAAGCCCGCTCCTGGTTTCCTATTGAGAAATCATGTTCAGTTATGGCAAATATACCCCAACCAGTGCTCCAGGAACCCCAATTTAACAGCAGGGGAAACCACCACAAATCCAGAGGACGTTGTCCTTCACGTACGCTGGATCTTCCAGCCACTGGCAATTTTTTTCTTTCTTTCTTTTTTTGATGAAGGTGAATCTGAACTCTGCCTTGCAGCATTTTATTACGCATTACATAATTGCTATGTTTTATTAGAAATATGATCTATTATAACCTTGAATATGGTAACATAAATGACATTGAAAATTAGATTATTCTGATTATTAGAGAAGTGAGGAAGGTACTAAACATTTGTAAGGCTGATAATCAATCAGTGTATCCATCTGAGTGCAATAAAAATCAATCAAGAGCTAGTGCGTTTAAATCTAATTTTTTAAGCATGACATTTTCTTCTGAGTTTCTTTTTTAAATGTCACCCTCTTCTACAACAGTGATTGATTCTATCCCCGGGGACAGTTAACTCCAACTGTTTTATTCATTGCACTGAGCTCTTGCATCCACAGTCTTTTCTAAATATGAAATTAATGACAACAATAATAATTTCATCAAAATGTGAAATTCAGAAATGCACGTTCATGGAATCAAAACAGCAAGAACCACAATAGTACATTTGAATCGGTTCAAATAGCAGGGACCTTTTAACTAGCAAGCAGTGTATTTTAATGCAGAAAATGGTGGAATTTTGTGTCCCTTCAGTTCTCTTTTTGTTTCCCCCATGAAAGAGAAGGCCAAGGATTTGCTTGTTTTAAACATAATTCATGTAGAAATGTTTCAGTAGCAAACAATGAATCACCAGCTACAGAAAGTCCATGAGTAATTACCTATGCCTCCAAAATAACCTTATTAGGCTATTGTAAGTATAGGGGAGACCTTTGATACCTATAGCCTAGGGGCCTCTATTTTTCCATTCATGCACAGGGGATTTATACGGTTATATCCTATTTTAATGGACGAAAGCAACACATCTCCAATTTATGTGCGAGGATAACTGCGGGGTTAATACATCAAGAACTGAGTGATAAGAACAGGTTTCATTATATGAATGAATGATACAAATGGATGCTCCAGAGCTTTATTTAACCAGCCTGAAACTTGATCTGTGGTTTCAAGGATTCCATCAGCCTGAAAATTTTATTTTTGACATGAAATTTGGCACCTGCTGTTGTCACATCCTTGAAACATTAGGAGATGGAATGACCGGAAAAGGAGTTTCTAGTCCCTTGAAGAAAAACAATGCTAACTGAACTCAGACACGGGATCACAACTGGAAAGCCGATGTAGAGACCAAGCTGAGAAAAACACCCCCTTGAAGACAGCTGAAAAGTATGGCTTTGGTATTCTTTAAAAAAAAAATTAAAATTATTATTTTCCATTACTTTACTATCATGAAAGAGAAAAGATTTCTTTTTCTTTTTGATTTTAAGACATCCAGAAGCAAGCCCAACAGCCATCATACTTTGGATATCTAGAACTGCCAATCCAAGACCTGAAACCACAGTCGAAGGAAAACAAAAATGGTTCTAAAAGTGGGTCTGGCTTGAATGTTGCAGAGGGCTCTGTAAAGCTATGAAAAAAAACCCAAAAAGCCTATAAAATGCCCTCAGGCCTATGAATATACTGCTAATGCCTACCTTTGATTTGCTATAGTATTTCAGGACTGGTTCAAGTTCTAGAGGACGTGCCAAACGCAATAACAACTGCCCAAAGAACAAAAATCAGGACTCCAGAAATACACAAAACACAAGAAGCTCCCCTAAAACATGTCCTAAGAACGAATGAGAAACAAGTAAGTTGCAAAAACAGAAAGACAGCAAACCAATGGAACAAAACGAGAAGAAAAAGCATTTTGCAGCACGTGGCTGTAGGCAAGAGGAACAGTTGAGTCACTGCCAGGATGTAAGGGCACAGCATCTGTACCTGGGGTTGAACTGAAAGCAGCCTCCTTGGTCTTCCTTACCATCTCCCCACATATTGCAATCTAAGTAGGTGGAGAGGGATGCGATTATACATTTAATGATAAACTGTTTAAATAGCATTTGCGCCATGATTTCCATTTTCCAAGTGCTTTAATATCATCAAATTCCCAGTGTGAAATAGGATAATGCACATACTCATAGAAGCTGTCGCTTAAAGAACTACTGAAGGTTGTTAGCATTAACAATTGCAGGCAGAATAAATCACTAATATTTCCCATGCAAGCCCACCATCGCATCTGCAAGGGAAACAGTCTATTCATACCCACTGACTACGACAAAATTTACTCCCTGATATGTTTCCACTTGTATTTCATACAGGCATCACCTCAAATTACCTAATATAGCCGGAAGTCCCCATCTGCGAGATGGAGCATCTCCACAGGCAGGTCCCACAATGTCCCCGTGCATCTTGTGCTGCTGTTGCATTTATCTGCACATTAATCTGCCATTCTCTCCACGTTCATGTCCTGACCCATCTCTCTCTCAGTCTTCTGGGAAGGAGCCCTGGGAATCAATCACTCCATCCTGGGAGGTTCCCCAAACTCACAGGGCTTTTGGGACTTCCAATTGGAAGTGCCAGCCTAAGGCAGAATTAAGCTCTCAGTGAAACGAAGCATTGTGCTTATGGCCTACTGTTTGGGCTCCCAAAATCCCAGTGGATTTACTAGTAACTTTTGTGGCAGTCTGGCTAAAATTCTGCATACAGCTGGTTAAACTGAAATACTCTGGGGAACAGGAGGACGGCTTTTCTGGAATTGCGGTGTCTTAACACATTAGCTAAAAATACACAAGACCACAAACACAATGTGAATTTTCTTTCTCTTCCTTACAGCTGAAGTGACTGAGAGCATATACAACAGTTGAAAAACACTTCTAAATTTCTCAGCCTGAAATGAAATTTCTATTAAGCTACAGTGCATTTGTTTTACCATAGGCTGGGTAAAGAAAAAAATGCCTAAACTTCAAACTCTGAACTTTCAGTCAGAAGTCACTAAGAGGCCATTAAATCTGTCTCATCTGATTTCAGCTGTTCAAGTGCCCTTTTGAGCTACCTTCTCAAAGCAACTGCCCTTTTGAGCTACAATCTCGAAGCCTGGTACACTAACTCCTTATAGATAACCGATTACAGGCAAAAATATCCCGAACCTGACCTTTCTCTCCAGGGTCACCTAAAGGTAAATCAGTCTACTCATCTACAGATATTACATTAATTTCTCTTAGGAGACAGCCACAGTAGTACGATGCCTCACAACCAGGAGAAGCCGTGTTATCCAAAGTCATAAATTTAATTTGTTGGGCATTACCCAGGACCGCTGATGGCCAGGGAAGAGCATGGCTGTAAACGAAGACCAGACACTGCACTCTGCTGCTGCCTGCTGCCTGGCCTGGCTGCAGCGCTTCACACACACTTCAACCTGCTGCAGCTATTTTATTTCTCATCCTGACATGCACAGAGGAGAAGAACATCACTTGGTTTTTTACTTAACTGGAAAGCCACCTACCATGACAAATTGCAACTTCTTTCCTGACAACGCCATTAACAGACTCCTTCAACAAACCTACAACTTCCCACAATAAGCACATTAATTCAACGTAGTGAACGAGTCTCAGCTATGGGACAAATTCTGATTAAGTATGATAAAACCAACTTTATGGGGCAGCAAAAGGAAAGGCTACAATTCTTTCAGGGGAGAAAAAAAGGAGGTGAGCTGGAAGACCCCTTCCCTTCACTTGTACGTGGCTGCTCAGTACCCAAGGGTCCCTTCTGGGTCCCCAGAAGGAATAGCAGAAGTTCAGGAGCAACACCAAGACGGTGCACCACCTGCATTTCTCCCTTTTATTACGGCTGGTTTCATACAGTGAATGCAGTCTGGCTTTCCTCAACCAGGGTTCAACCCTACGTTATTCACCAGAATTAAAAATAACAGCCCCAACTTACCACCACTGCTGTTTTTGTGTTGCAGTGGTGCTACTCCACTGATCGCAGCAGAGCCCTATTAGCGTGAAACTACAGTAGCATAGTGGGAGATCAGGTCTAATACCTGCATCTGCAGATGGATAACACCGCGTTCATACCTAAGTTTCATTTCTTTGTTTTGCCCCCAAGGCTAAATTTCACATTTTTACCTCCTGGTGCCTTGCGCAATTGTGTAAACGTGCATCCAGTGAGAGGGCTGCCAACTGACAACCCATCTGAAGAGGCTTGCGTGCGCGGTGTACTCCATCAAGCACAAAGAACACATTGCCTCCCGCAACCGTAAATTGAGCTCATGAAGGCGGAGGAACAGTTGTTCCCGGCACATTTTAAGAAAGGGAGCCGCAGACCCAAATCGCGGCGTTAACCCGCATTACAGCCTCGGCAGCTTGCAGCCCCGGCCTCCTGCTAGGCCAGGGATAATAAAAACAAAGAAATAGCTCAGCTACTATTTACCTGTTCCTCTGAAGCTAATGTGAAAAACACGCCTTTATGAACTTACAAAATTTTCTTCCTAAGGACAAAGTCTTGTTGATACCTCTACTACTACCAAAATAAAATAAAATAAAATTAAGATCAGGAGGTTATTTCCAGCTCTCAACATGCCAGGGCTGGTCTCCAAAGCAGTGGGAAGGGGGGACACAGAGTGTGCGGCTCTGTGGCCATGCTCTGCCTCCCTGCACAGGGTACCCTCCCAGCTGACTGGAGCTGCCATGGAGGGACCTGCTCCAGCAGGAGAGGCAGTCTGGGAGCAAGAGAAGAGCAGAACTGTAGTACTTAACCAGGTGGACCTAAAAGCACTGGAAGATCAGCCAAAAAAATAGACTGTTTAAGTCTCACATTGATGTGTAGTCCAACACAGCTGGTGGGCATGCATCTGCACCTGCCAGGGGGCTTGGTCTGCAGCTGGGTCCCATTTTTTTAAATTAATAGTATTATTTTGCCATGATACTAAAAGAAAGGTTTCATCAAACAGTAAAATAACACGCTCAAACAATACTATTGTATCTGACTGCATTTTAGCATGTTGTTTATTTCCTCTCCCTTCCGAAAAGCTGTGCAATTGGAATAAACAATCTGCAAATTTATTGTTGGGGTGAGGTACTGCTTTTTTTTTTTTTAAGATTAAATTGTCCTTTTTTTCCACAAGCTCTAGCCTAAGGAGAAAGAAAGGAATGAGGTCAGGGGACTTCTTTTTCTTTCCATCTGCAGGATTTAGGGAAGCCCAACCCAAGGCAGTCAGCAGGCTCTGGGAGCGCCGGGCTGGCAACGTCACTGGATTCCCGTAAAAGCCCTGCTGAAGCTGGCGGCTGATACAAGTAAACAAGTTTATTCACTTCCAGCTCTAGTGTCTCACTGCCCACCCTGAAATGCTACATGGGTGAGCTGAGGCACCTGAAATGCCTCTGACATCCAGGTTTTTCTTCAGGCACGATGTCCCTTTCCACCCGTGTGTGGCATAACTCAGCACTGAGCCCCAGCAGGGCTTAACCAGCAGCAGTCAAAGCTATGGCTTGCTCCTGAGACAGCAGCAGGCTTTAATGTGACTCTTCAAAGCAAAAAGTGCCTGGGAAACAGAGGTGGTTGCTTGTGTGTTTAATAAACACTGCTCCATCCATAATTCACACACAGAAATACAGCTTTTCGTCTATTAATGCATGCTCTCCAGACATCTGTACTCCTGCTTTATGTAGCAGCAGAAGCATCGCGGCATTACGGGGTCGAATTCCCTGAACACACCTGCAGCAACCTCAGCTGCTTCAGCACTCAGGTTAGGACATGAATCACTCCACAAGCCTGCACCTAATTATCAGACTGTCTATTTTGATATATTTTATCTTTTATGTACAATGCCAAAGAAGTTCTTTAAAATATGTTCCAACTACTCTTTCATTTAAAAAAAAAGAAAAAAAAAAGAAAAAAGGTTTTCTTGTCTGGGACTTAAGTTCTGAAATAGCAAGAGGAATTGGACCAGATTATTTAAAAATAAGGCGTGCTAGTAACTACAGGACTGGCTTAAAGAGCTTAATTCTGCCAGACAGGGTCAAGCAGCATCAAATCCTGATTTCTCCATAAGATCTTTTAAATATCCCCAGTAAAGCCAGCACATAACCTTTTTATATTAAGCACTTTCACAGTACACCAGACCAGTCTGATCTAGTGATCGTACAAGGAGCAAAGCAGACAGACACTTGTTTCCAGGAAACAGCAAGATACTAAAAAAAGGAGCCTTTTTATTGTTGATTTGAAATCAAAGTGATTACTGAGGCCTCTGCAACTTCCAACGCAAGACTTACTGCACACAAGGGAGTTCATTTTGAGAAGGCAAACAGGCAGCAGGTCACCACAGAGTTAACTCAATAAAATAATAATTTCTACTTGGATAAACTGACCCAGTTTTCCCAGACTTCTCTATGAAAACAAAGGATGCAACTTGGACGTGAGATGACGTCTAAAAGGGAAGCCAAGGGCTGAGCAAGGAGTCTAAAGTCAGTATATTGCGGGCCCTTACCTAAATGAGGGTGATGGTCCCCAGTTGATGCTACAAATGACTACCCAGCATAAGATTACTAACTTGCATTACAAGTGGTTTCAACCCCCATCTTATCTCATTGATGCTGATGACAAATGTTTCATGCCCTTCAACAAAGTGGGATTGGGCTCTGAACTCATCATACACAGGTCTGGTACCTCCTTCCTGCTAGGATGGTCTGCTCCAAGACTGTGGCAAGGGTCTGATGCAAGATGCACTTACAGAAGGCTTTTTATGAGGCCCTCAGAATATTGTTCCTGGGTTACAACCCCCATGGGAAGACTGTTTGAAAACTGTGATTTCCAAAAGCAGAGCTTTTTTCAGATCCTGAAAGAGACAATGAACATCCACCTCCCTGACCAGATGCAGGAGTGCCCCAGGGCCCCAGGCCCTGCAGCAGACACAGCACAGGCCAGGCCGACAGGGGCAGGGACGCAAAGCACATAGGGCAGGAACCCACGAGGATCCTTCCCAGTCCCACTCACAACTTATCCCAAGATTTTGCAAATCTGAACACAAGATGATGCTGACAACACTGCATTTTGGGATTCGACCCGGTGTTATTTTTCAGTGAAGCTCTGTGATACTGGAACACCTCCAACCAGCTCAAGTTAAACAATTTGCCCAGAGAAAATGTTCAATGAAGGGGAAACATAAAAGTATGCACAGAAAGAGGCCTGACTCCACCTCTTTTCTAATCCATCACACAGCATTAGAGATTAAATACTCATTAAAAATATATATAATAAACTGTTAAGACAGACCTTAAGCTTCCCACACCCTGGTTTCTCGGGAATGTTTTTAAATGTTCCTTCTCCATTACTGCAAGACCCATTAACCATGGGGTTACCTCCCCATCTCACCCCCCCAGCCAAGAAAGAAGACCCCAAAACTCATGGGGTTTAACACTGCATACCCTGTGGGAGGCAGCTGGCGTGTCTATATGGTTCTACATATGTTCATGCCTTGGCATACTTAAATTCTAGCAGGAAAAAATGTTCCTAATAAACATGGGAAATAGCTGTAACTGACTTACAAAACAATGGGAAAAGTTGCTAAGAAAAGGCTTTGACTCTCTCTTTAGGACAAGCAGGATTTAAGCCTTATGCAGAATTAAAGGAATAAAATATTTCTGCTTATTCTCTTCTCTCCCTGTGTACTTTTCACTTTGTTATGGGAGAGGCTTGAATATAATGGGGTTTATTTTTCTCAAGAACAACTATCGTCTTGCTTTTATTTATTCTCTTTTTTATTATTTGCACTTCTTTTCGATTTAAAATTATTTTTTGGATGTCCTGATTTAGTAGTACTTTGTCACTTACTACAGGGATCCGGATCGTATGGGTTTGCTCCCTGAGCTCCTCAATGGGATAACCAAACAACATAGACAAGACCAAACACACGCTGAGCTCTGGACTTCCATACCCATCTTCCTGAGACAGTTACTTTGAAACACAAAAGCCCCAGCTTGCTCTGTTAGGACTTAAAGCAAAAACAAAGAAACCAGACCGTTTTTCAGGAGAGATGGGAAGAAGCAAAGGATTTGCAGCAGCACCAGTTGCACCAGGTCTGACTGACAGTGGGAAGTCTGTGAATTATGGAAACAAGAGGAGACAGGGCAGGTGATAACGGTATCTTCGGATCGACCAGTGAGGCAAGGAACAACGACCTTCAGCTGCGCTGTGATGTCTTCACCAAAACCATCTGTTGCTGCCAGGAGAGTGAAGCCCAGAGAGGCACAAACCTGGCACCCCTGAGCAATTTGATGGATTGCACGCGTGCCCCCTGCTACAGGAGAGCGCGCGGTGATGCCTGCAGTATTTTTTAAAAGCTTTCCCTTACTTTCCAGTATCATTCCACTTAGTATTTCTGGTTTTTGATGTTTCAATCCACCATCATTGTTAAATTTTCCTATTTAATTTAATGCCTTCTTTACAGGCTCTCAGGTTTTACAGTAAGAATTTCCCAGGTTTAAATACACTGAGTCCTGCCTCCAAGAAAATACTGACAGTGGAGTATCGACCTACTTAACATGGGAAAAAACAATCCCAAATGCAAAAAGAGAGACACTATCTGCCAGTAATGCTTCTTCCCAGAAGTTTGAAGATGAAAAATGTTTAAAAATATAATGCATTGAAAATGATACAAATGTGGTACGCTTTGTTAGTCTGTCATTTTAAATGGTTTGTAAAGTCCTCCCTCAGAGGACTGGACTTAAATAATTCATTAACTTGAAGCTGATTGCTTTGTCCTGGAAAGGGGGAAGAACATGGATTTCTCAGATGTAACCCAATTTCCTAACAGAAACGAAAACAACCTGATGAAATTCAGATACCAAAACCATCTATTGTACCCCAAGCAGAAGCGTAAATGAATTAATTACAAAATGAGCTCTGTCAGCAAAACTTAACTTTACGGGGAGTTTTTAAATTAACATTTCACTTGCTTGAAAGTTAAAGAAAAAAGAAAGAAAGTAGGTCAGCATGTTTCCCCAGCATGTCTTTCTGACTCCATTAAAACTGTCTGTCAGATGACTAACCATGCCTGTAATCCAACTAAAAGCATGTTTGCTTTCTGTTGCACTTTTTGCCAGGGGAAAGGAAGAATTCCACTTAGCTTTGACTCTGAAATCCAGGTAAATGTCTCCAAGAGTCAGATAATTTCCTCCCATTTACTTACCAAATCCATTCCTATTGACAATAAGCAACTGGTTATGGATGCACAGCACTGAGAAACGATCCCACAGCTGATTAAATGCTATCAGCTGCAGGCATCGCCTGTAGGGCCTCAAGCTACAACTTGTTAAAGTCAGTTTCAGACCTGTCCTCTGATTGACAGACTTTTCATAAGACCTAGACGAAAAAATTTAAGGGCTTTCAGAAAGAAGCAAGCATGAGAACTAATGTTGGAATAAGGTGAGACGGGACAAAACCCTTTCTGCACACTATGGGTTGAAGGAAATTAAAAATCCCAATGCTCTATGATCTTTCTTTTTCCTTTTGTTATTATTAACAGCAGACTGTTGTTTAAGTTAAGATAGGGAGGGTGTTATTTCTACCACTAGTATGCCATCTAACTTTAAAAAAATCCTGTACACTTTCCATGCAAGAGCTGAAGAACTGGAGATTAACTGTTCCACTGTATTTTAAATTGAGCATGTGATACCAAGTTAAACTCAAAACAAATCGGGGCTATTTTTAGAGCCCAGTCCTAGGGCCAGCATCCCAGCAGGAGGAGCTGCAATGTGTCAGCCGGCTTATCACAGGCATGGCAATGGAAAACTCCCTCTGCTATAGCAATTCACGCAAGCTTTAAGAGCCTGACAGCAGCAGAGGGAAATCCATGGCCTCATCTACTTATGTAGAGATCTTCCTAAACCGTCTTTGGGAGCTTACTGTTTTCCAGCACCTGCTTTTTATCTTCCACACCATCAGCACAGGAGTTGCTCTCCACAGAGGTGCTGGCAGGGGATTTGCTGCTTCACCTTCTGCAGAGGCACCTATCTGACCCAAGACCATCTCCAGTAAAGCAGGAAAACAATGAAGTGAGTTTGCAGATACGCACCGTCAGGAAGATGTACACATTCTCACATATGTTTCTTCTAAAGAGAAGGACCAAACATGCGTATCCTCTGATACTGAGTCTTTCAGGCACTGTCGGGTTGCTGCAGTTCAGACTTCCCAGAACTCTTGGGAACAATTTACTGCATTTCTCATGAATCTTGGCTACTGTAGATAACATTTTCAGGTTGGCCTGACAACCAAATAAGCCATGTTTAGCTTGAAGGCCCAGGGCACTGGCAATTTGCTCATTCCCAGACTGATATTTATCTCATCGACATTTTATCATCCTTCAGATTCAACATCCCAAAATAAAAAAAAAAAAGCATTCAAAGGAAGGAAAAAAAAGACAGTGGAGAAACCACAAGGTGCCAGTACAGAAAGCACAACCCGTGTGGCGCAATGGCAATTAGGAGAGAGAGATGCATCAAAGATGCCCCGTGCCCCTGAACAAGAAAATGATCCGAATGAGGAATATGAAGCAGTGAACTGAGCGCACAAAGGAAGAATGGAAGCTCTGAAACAAAGCTTTTGAGGTCATGGGATTGGGGTCTCGGCACTTATGTCTGCATGACCAAGCAAGCGTGGCCTCAGCCCCGTGCTTCAGAGTGCATGGACCAGGCAGAGAGAGGCTACCTCCAGATTTCCCATCTGCTCTTACAGCGGCATTGTCCAGCACAGCACAGCGCAGAAAGTATAACCCAGGGTTTTCCTGCCGGGAAAGCAGGAGGGATGGGACTAAACCCAAGAAGAGTAGCAAAGGCTACTTGCAATGGCAACACAAATGCATCGAGTCAGTGTCTTAATATGTATGATCCAGAATAATACTATAACTACCCCCATGGATGCCCTGAAACCAAAGTGGAGGACAGAAAATAACAGAAAAAGGCCACAGAAACACCCAGATCCATGTTAAGAAGCAGCTTTGTAACAGATAGCTACCCAAATTGCCTTTTACTGAGAAACTGGCTGAAGTAAGCACATGATGATCCTTTAAAAAGTTGTGAAATGAAAAAAATGGGAAGTTCTGCCTGTTTCAGTGCCACAATTGGTCCGCAGGAAAGAGCCAGACCTCTGGAGGAGGTGGCACATGGCGGGGCCACCATGGAAATTTGAGCTACTAGCATCATTAGCTGCTCCATGGGCTCTGATGAAATATGCTCCCTTAAAATAAGAAAGGGTTCAGTCAAGTCTGAGGACTTTGCTGGAGTCACTGCACAGTAACACGTACTTCCTTGGAGTGTGCCGCAGGTATAAGCAGAAATTAGGCTCCATGTGTGTTACACTTTCCACTGGCTCTAGTTATCTCCAAGTTTCACCTATAACAAAAGGAAAGTTACCCATGCAAGGATTCTGTGACATTCAGCTGAATCTCCTCCACAGGCCAAGATCAAGAGGCATTCAGCAAGTTCACTAATGTCTAATTGACACTTTTTCCTTTCTTAAAGCACCTCTCTTTCAGACCATGGTCAGCCACAGCAGTATAAATGATTAGAATAATAACTTCAGAAGTGCCAAAACTTTAATAGCACACCTTGTTAAGCAAAAAGGTAACAAAGGCACACACTTGCAGTAACTGAAGACCAGGATTGATGGATGCAGACAAAGGCTGCGGAGAGCACACGAGCTCTGGTAACTTCTGCCAGGATCCATGTTGTCATAGAGACAGCAGAGAGCGATGAAAAGTTCACCACGGTAGCTATACCTTAGCGAATAAGTCTTAATGTAACTTCCAGCTGAGGACATGTAATCAATCTCTGTATGAGCTTATTGAAGGAATTCCCTTTATGCTTACTCAGTCCTCAAGAGCTCAAAATGAGGGAAAAGGTTTTTTTAAAAAAATAAAATAATAAATACATATATATATATACACACACACTTTTAAAGACAAGCCAAGGCCTTGTGCCTCTTTTGGATTAAGGGGGGGTGAACAGACGATTGATTTTTTTGCACAAGAAGTGATGCAAAACATGAAAAACTTGATTAAAAAAAAATCTTGATTTAAAAAAGGGATGAAAAGCATAATTCTAGGGCAGGCTGGCAAGACTGATCACATTCTGTGGTGTCTCCCCCTTCCCCTAGGCACTTTCCTCACAGAGGTGCTCTTCCTCCACTGGGTTCAATCACTTCATTCCCTCTTAACACTGCAAAACGCAGGAGTTTCCCTGCTCTCCCTTCCCTCCCCGTGCCCTTCTCCCAGCATCTCCCTCCCCAGTGGCATTCAACCCTTGGTTTATCTTCCCGCAGGGCAGTAGCACCCCTTGACCCTGCCCGGGTCCTTGCTCTGGGCTCAGTCCCACCACTTGGGAGGTACGGGATGCTGGAGCCGAAAACAAGAGGCACAGAAATGGTGCCAGGGGTTGTTTATTGGCCGGGGTCTTCAATTCTTAGCTTACACAATTATGGGTTTTCTACGCAAAAAAGGGGAAAAAGAATTTGCAGCACTAGCGTGTTATGGTTTAAAGTTACAGCTATTTGCGTAATGCCCGAAAGGCAACGAACAAATGAAAAAGAGAACCTTCGGACGTTATTCATACTTTTCCCTAACATTTTAGGATATAAAGATCAGACTAATTATCAAAGAGTTGTGAGTTGAGCAGGGTTCACTAATCACGCTCTGCTTGAGGAATTAGGAGAGAATTTACTTAGCCCCATCATGAAAGGTGCCAATAAATTGTTCAGCTGGAGAGTTAACATAATAAAAAAAAAATCATTTTTTATGTTATTTTCTTTAGCAGTTTATTAATTGCTGCCTGAAATACTTTTCTGAAACACAACGAGCTGCAAATGAATTCATGGGCTATTAATCTGCTGTACATGGCACTGGAGGGAAAGCTCATTAGGAGAGTTGATGCAATTACTGCTATTACATAACCATCTTCACAGAACATAGAGTAAATTATGAATAATAACATCCAATCTAACTTGCTCCTTTAAACATTAAAGCTGGCAAGTGAAAGCTATGCAAAATCAGGGGGAAAGGCTAAAACACAAAAGAGGCAGACCCCAAAAGGAGAAAAGAAAAGCAGATCCACTTCTCTGAAGACGCTAAACCCATGTGAAAAGCAAGAGATGTTTGTTTAACCATGGGAAACAATGCGCAACAAGTTCAAATCAGCTCTCTACAAGAGAATGTTAATTGTATATAATTCATTTTCGGCCACCCCGTGTAACAAAGTGTGCATTATCTCTGGCAGAGGACAGACTGACACTAGAGCACAGTGGTTTCTGTAGCAAAAAGACCCTTCACGTTCACTTTGCTCTCATCCTAAACAAAAAAATCTTTCCCTATCAGTGATACTGAGTGTTTGGCATTAACTTTTAAAAGTTCCAAATTTTTCAGCCTGAAAAAAAAATACAACATTCCTATCTGATCTGCAACTGAAAAAAATCCTCAACTCAACCTTAATGAACAAAATGAAAAAATCTGTGATCTCTATGACTTGATCACTGTTTCCCCACTATTGATTCAATCAAATCCTTACTTTCACTGGTATTTTTATAGTCTACATCTTTCACTTTCAAAGCACCTACAATAAAAGGTCTCCCAGCCCCTTTAAAAAGGCTCATCACTTACACCTCTCAGGACAGGAAAACCAGTCTAATCAGCTTGTAGTATTCAGAGAGAGGAATTAGTCCCAGAACAGAATTCAGGGTTTTGTGATTTCCACTCTGATATTTGGCTTGTGCCTCTCGAGAAAGCCTGGCGAGCCAGGAGCCAGCAGGAGAGGCAACCATACTGGAATTTTTGAACAAGCCCCCAGCCACTCTGTGATATTTTGGAATCTAGTTAAAAATCTAGCCTGTAGCAAACCAGAAGCAACTCTTAAATTCAGTGCTTACTGCTGGCTAAAAAGAATAAAAACGCACTTCAGTTCTGAGTAAAAGCATCTAAACAGAGGTTTCATGCATTCTAATTAATTCACTTTAAAATTATACCAGTGGAATCTGCATGAACTTCTCAAACACAACTACGCAGACCAGCCGTCCGCTTAACCACTTGCTGGAGGTGGAATCGCGCTTCTCTAAGGAGTCTGAGAGAAAATTAAACAGAAATATAAAATAAAAACTCAAACACGACAGTTCTTCAAGTTGATACTTCCTGGTTGCAAATTTAAACCAGAATTAAAATAAGTAAATCAGTTCATTCTATATTTCAGCAGCAGAATGTAATCATATGTTCCGAGAAGCATGAACATTTAAGTATTATAAGACTTTGAAATCTGTGACAAAGAGTAACAGACTTTTCTGTGCAAGTTTTTAAAAAACCCCAAATATGGAGCACAAAAACTGGATTCTCTACACTTCATGGTAATTCCCCTGCATTCCCTCCCTTCCTCCTTCCCTCCCCTCCAGGGAGGTTAATTGTAAGCAGATTTACAAATCTGAACATTGCTTCAGTGCACTGAAGCAATATGGAACAATAATTCTCTGCCTTTATAAACGTAATTTCACTCTATTAGAGCTCACTGCAGACGAGGTTTATGTCAGTACAGAGGGCTTCCCTTCATCACACCCTGGGACATGGTTTGGGTACATGCCTGGGGGGACCCTGCAGATTATGAAGCACAGTGACAGTCCTTGCAAATTCAGTAGAAGAGGTGGAAGAGCTGCTGGGCTAAGCTGAGCAGCTGTGGCAGAAGGAAGCTCCATTTTCTTCCCCCCTTGCACCCTGCAATAAATCCAGTTTAGGGTTTTTTTAAGGGCAGGCTTCACCTTACAAGGCGCATGTTCCAGCATCCCGCTTGAAAGGGTCCATTATTATTTGAGAGTTTGGCCCAGTGTCCCGCATGTTCCCTTAATTGTGGGAGGCAGCGCCGTACGCCTGACCCCTCGCCGGCTCCCAAGAACCAGGGTCCCGGCATCCAGGCAACAGGGTGCTGCTCGCTGACACCTGGGGTCAGGCCAAGGAGGGTGCTTCAACATCAGCTCAGAGATCGCGTAATGGAAGGGCAGAGGTTAGTTTCCTAAGGCTCTCCATCACATAATGAGCCCCTGTCAGCCTTAGTAGCCTTTTCACTTCAGCCGCAGCAAAAAAAGAGAGTCCAAACCTCCTGTGTGATCACCATTTGTCTCTACATGTTAATTAAAAAATTAACAGGCTGGAAGGGTAAGAAAGATAGAAATGGTTTGGAATAGGGATCAGAGCCTCAGCTGCACCTACCATTCTTCTACCATGCATGAACTGAGGTGGGACAGCCATACAACAAACCCAAAATCTGATGCTGGTGGTGGGGCTGGCTCCAGGCTGTCACATCAAGAGCTGCAGCTCAGGTTGCAGAAACACAAGCTCAGGAGTTTCTGCAGGAGCAGGATCTGATGAAAGACAGCAGGGCTTTATTTCAAGCTGCATTTTGCCCGATTGTAGGATGATAAGAGAGTCATCACTAAGTTGTTTCCCCTCACAGCCTTTGTCTTGTCTATTTGGAGCACAAACTTTTCGCAAGAGGGGCTGCCCAATGACAAACAGTCCCCACACCAATGGGATCCAGTTTCAGCGGGTCCTGCAGATATTATCACAAGGCAAACAGCTCTACTACTGCCCTGGAGGCAGTCGTGTTATTGACCTCTTTTGATCAGATCTGGGGGCTAACATGGGGTTGAAGATAACAGGTTTTTTCCCTGCATGAACAAAACAACCTATAAAGAAATGCAAATTTGGTGCATTCCTCCATCATCTAATTTCATTCTCTAAATCAAGATAAAAGCACACAAGAAATGCTCGGTACCTCTTCTCTTCCAAAACACTGTACCTCCATTCTCAAAACCTTCCTTATCAGGCTGGCTAGGCAGCCAGTTACCATCTCATCTCTGATGGTTTTGTGTAACGCTCATTAAGCTCAAAAGGAGTCCCATATGCAAGCACTTTTGCGTGCCCTTTAAAGGCAGAACAAATAAACACCGGACTGTAGCATTTAAGCACAGATTATTCTGTATACTGAAACTCTACATTTACTCCTCCTCAGCTCCTGGGAACAGACCCCGCGGTTCCTATTTGCAGCTGCCCACCGCGATTGCTTTCCCCATTTGGGACTGGTTTGAGCATTGTGGGCTTGTTTCCCTGTGAGATTTTTCTGATACTTTTTTCTGTCCTTTGTTTGTGGCTTTCATGTTACAAACTGTAAGAAGACAGAAGAACAAAATGCAAATAAGGTGCTAGGGGAAAAGAAATACCTCCATCTGGTAAGGAAAAGCCCACTGACAAGTGTGCCTTTGTTTACATAAACTTCTAAAGAGATGGAGCTGAAACCTGCAGACATCTATGAAAGAAGGTCAGGTAAGAAAACAGTTTTTCAAATCTCTTAAGAGATGAAAAGCTCCTGTTTATGAAGGGATAACATGGAATAACTTCAGTCTTCGTTCTTAAACGCAGGAGACAAGACACACTGCATTCAAACTGATGACATTTAAAATAATTTCTCTATTCCTTTGCTAATGCCTTCTACAGAAACGCAGCCAGAGGACATCCCTCCCTTCTCCCCAGTACCCTCTCGTCCCCCTCCAGCCTCCCATCCCCTTCTCAGTGACTGTAGTGGTTTGAGATAAAGGCAGCTGCCAAAGGGCAATTTCACTAAATTCACCCAAGGAAACAGACAGAGCAAAACCTTAATTCTTGCTGGCAAAGCTCCAGCTACCCTATGGGAGAAAACAATCCATCACCTAAAAGGCAGTAAGTCTTTATACTTCACCCCAAGCAACTCTGGTTAACGTGTTAGAAATACTGCTGATATTTCCAAAACCTACTCTGATGTGACGTTACAGCATTTAATAAGATTACTACTTCACGTCAGCAATAAAATCCTTAAGAATTCAAGGCCAACAAGCCCTTAGGTGAGAAAAGTGTTTTTTCTTTTCTTCCAAACTGCATCATACTGTTTTTATCCAGGGAAAAAAGCTTCATGTGCACAGATGTATATGTGGTCAAATACCTATCAATAAAATCCTTCTCATGCAGTCTTACACCTTTGTGCAGCTTTGTATTTAGCCTATCTTCTCCCTGACTCCCATCATGGTCTCCACTCCAGTAAATTTATACATAAGTATAGATAAGGGCACTTCAGGCACACAAGAAATCTAGAAAATCCAAGGACAGTGAAATTGTAGAAATCTTAAGACCTCTTCTCCCAGTTGCTTGAAACGTGATGTTGGCCCTTTTCAATAACCACAATTTCAGGTTTCCATGAAAAGGAGTTGGAAACACTGCAAAGTGGTCCTAAAGGTGTATCTGGTTCCTTTTCTGCTCCTCAACACTCTTCCTCTGAGAGGAGAGGAAGGAGAGGGTGGGAGAGGAAAACAGGATGCAACCAGGAGTATGAGTGTGGCTTTGGGACCTCTGTGGCTCCCCCCTCAAAGACAGAGAAGGGAACTACTGGGAAGTCCCACACAATTCAGGAAGGAGAAATGCTGAGGATAAGAACTGGTTTAAGTCACAGTGCAGCCAAAAATGGTTCATCAGTGTCAATTTTGTTTTATTTTCTGTGAGTGAATTGGAGTAAAGAAGTGGTGTTGGGCAATTTTCCCCCCTCTTTTATGCACCAACTGAAAATTTCTGTAGTGTTTATTACTGGAATTGACCCACTAAAATCAGAAACATCACTGATAGAGGTAAAACCCTCAACAATCAAACAAATCACTAATCCAAAGACTTTTTTTGCTGCTGCAATCACTTCAATCAAAAAAGAGAAAGTTTCAGAAGTATTACCCCACATGGATTTGAGAACGGCTTTTTAAGCTAAATTTTCATGCTTGACAGTTATATCAATAAACTGGAAAATGAGAAAAATCACAGATTTCTACCTAAATATTTTAAAATGTCAATTTAAATGGCAAATCAGAGATATCTAGAAAATAAATGAAAATCCTTTGGGTTTTTTGTGCACTCGGCAGCACTTCTACACAGTCAGCTTTACCAGCTTTGCAGGTTCAGAAGGGGATTTGTCAGCTTATTTCACCTTTTGAGGGGCTCCAACCAGTAAGAACAGAAGACTCAAGGCCATTGTACTATCAGTTTTGTAAATGTGTACAAAATCCATACTTCTTTCTCTGCATATGAATGCAGATACTGGCTTCAATCACATAATTGCATAGTATTTTTCTCCCTTGGGACTGCCCAATATATGTAGAATATGACAAACAAGAAATGGTTTCTGAAGACAACTTACATTCTTTGGACATTCCCACTTCAAAGCACTTCTGTAGTCTGCAGTACTGGCAGCGATTTCTGGTAACTTTATTGATAACACAGTTTTTATCTCTGTGACATGTGTAAACCATGTTCTTCTGGATACTCCTGCGGAAAAAGCCCTGAAATCAAGAAAGAATAGAAATCAAATAAACTTCCGAGCTTCCCATAACCCTTAGAGACAGGCACTAACATTGCTTGAAAATAACAAAATAAATTTGAAGTTATGGCTGGAGTATGACATTTTTAAAGGCTCGGTCTTCTTATAATTTAGTGTTGTCTTTTGCAACATAAGACTCATCTCTTAAATAAAGACTCTTCTCTTAAATAAAAGTTAATTAAATAATGCAACCTATGGCCAAAATAAACAAAACTAGAACTAGTAACAGCACTCAGGAAATTAAATCCTAGATTTTACAAAAAAGCTCAAGTACAAATGGTTTGGGCTTATGTATGTAGTAATGAGTTGGGTAAACAATGGCCTTCCTAACAGATCCACTTGGAAGTCCAATACTCATCCAACAACCTACAATCTCTCCCAGCCTAAAGGTCCCATCTATTTTTGTTACTGCAGAGATTCTCCAGTTTGAAGGCTGCATGGAAAAAGAGAAATAATTTGAAACCCAGGTCTCTTAGCTGCTGGGACCCCTACAGCAATTAATGAGGCTTCTGCAGGTGGAAGAGTTCCAGCATCAGGTTATTGAGTTGTGAACTTGTAAAAGTTGCCAATTACAGCGTTGGTTTTTTTTTTATTCAGATGCAGCTGTAAAAATAATCAAGCAATTACAATACTCTTGAACAGAAATTAAAGAGAACTAGAGGTCTGGTTTGTACTTAAGGGGCACCATTTGACTGGATTCCTCCTTCAGCAAGTAAAAGGCAGAAAAACAGCCATAAATGGCAAGATTAGGTGGCACGGAAAAAAAGGCAAAAAACCAGTTAATTTCTTTATCAGCACTGAAATCCAAGCTTTAGATAATATCATATAATAATGAAGGAAAAAAAAAGAGGATTACTTTAAGCATTTTAGAGCTCAACCCACAGATATTCAGTGAAAGTATTTCTGCAACAGACATTTGGAAATTTGACAACACTATTTAACCTTCTCACTCAGATTTTGAAAATCATTTCAGCAAGCACCAGGGTCAAATTTCAGTCAACATCATGGTATTATGGAAGAACAGTTAGCAATTTAATATTTGTTGGAGGCCTTGAGAGGTTAAAACTCTTCAACCAGCCACGTTTACACCCTACAGGGAAGCGGTAAACTTGATGCCGCAGATGATAGCTCTGTGCCCACAACGCATTTGTCTAAAGATGCAATCATGGCAAGCTATAAAATTGGCTCTCCTAGAAGCACTCATCGAGATATGTGAGTAGTTCAAAAGCCAAAAACCCTATCATTCAGAGTTAACTGGGAGAGTTTCTGGCCATACGACAAGGGAGTGGTAGGACAGGCCCAGTCAGTAAGGACTTGTTATAAATTCCTTGCACACCCAACATGCTATAGATGCTAATGTTATGAAAATACCTCAAATTCATTAAGAACTGAAAAATGCCTCCTTGATCACGTATCTCCTGGCAATAGTTTTTTGTAGCTCTTGCACAGGCAAGCCTCATCCTGAGGTTAGCTCCTCTAATTTGGACGATACTTAATACTACCATCAAAGAGGTAAATAAAAACTCTTAGTTTCTTTCTTTTCCTTAAGTTACTGGACACAGAAGTATTTAAATTTATTTGTTTTGATTATTAAAAAAAACCTTTTATGTTATCAATAACACTGCTATCTCATATTCCACACTTTGCTCAGTAACACTGCTTCAATCTCTGCAACAGAAAACATGGCAAGCGTGTGTATGTTTGTTTATTTGCCAAGAAGAAAATATACGGTAATACTAACTTACCACTTTCTTGCTTTGATACTCCCCTAATTGCGATGCCTGGCTCTGCGGTAATTGCCGACGATGCTAACTAAAACAGTGAGGAGGCCATGACATCTATTTTAGTTTAATTGAACAGACAAAGCGTGAGCTGTGCTGGTTTCAGGGGTCTCTGTAAAGCTTATTTGGTCACCACATTTTAGTTGGAAAGAGGTAGGGGAAGCCCAGACTGGCAGCTTCCCCTGCAGCCACACATAAATGAACACCCATAGGCATCAATGAAGTAACTCTCCCACCACCAGCCTGACAGGAGAAGAAACAAAATGGCCTGAATTAACACAAAGGACCCTCTCATGAAGCAACTGTCTCACTGTGCTGAACAACTGGAGTAATAAAAGAATCCAAACCCAACAGCCCCTAAAGCCTCCTCTTTCCTTCACATGCTTTGAGGCAGAAGCTGCTGTGGATCCATGCTCGAGCAACTTCTGGTTTACTGACATAGGCACTACTCAAAACAAAATATGAGCTCCAGAAGTGTCACTCAATACAGAGAAAAGAGGAAACAGCCTCTTCTAAACATACCTCTAAACTAAAAACCAGAGAGCGTCCTGTCTGTCTCTTGGTGGGGGTTTGCACCTTACCTGCTGCGGTTACCAGCAGCTCTGCAGCAAGAGTAAACCGTGCAGGATGTGGGGATGGGCAGAGCGGGCACTCACTGCCCCATTAAACACAAAATCACATTTAAAACATCTCAAGGCTGCACTCCAGATAGCACAGGTACAATACACTGGCCTGTTCACTAAAAATAGCAAAGTTAGAAGCAAGCCTAAGTTTCCTCCAAGTGTTTTTTTGTCAAATGACTTCCCTCTGATCTCACAACCCCAATAGATTTTTCAAAAACCAAGAAAATCTGAATGTGATCTAAACTGGAGAAGTTGTCAGAAACTTCAGAGAAAGCAAACCACCACTGCTTATAAATTTATCAACTCTGAGCACCTACTGTCTTGGAAAGCTAACTACTACTTTCTGTAATACACTCACCTCGAAAGGAATCTGTTTCACTGAATATTTTACCTGAGCAATTTTTTATGCAAATATTTTAGCATCCTGTCTAAATTAACAGCCTGTGACAGGAGATGAGATGCTCCTGTGGCAAAAACAAGCACAAATGATTCTTTCTTTGTAATTTAAAATGCCTTATGAATATAAAGAAAAAAACATTCTGTGAGACATAAAGCATTACTGTCACACATAATTGTTTTTGATAGGACCTACAAAGTACTTGAATTTAAAGTACAGGAAGCTACTGAAGGCCTATCAGGAACAGTGATTTGCTCTAATATTCCTTTTATCCACAACTTCCTGTGTTTTTGTTTTAGCGAAGACAAACAAAGCTTTGCAGAAATCACACTTATGAATTAATTCCATCCTTCTGAGCTACTTTTATCACAAAGCATTTTGGACAAGCATTTCAATTTTTAATACCATCTTTTCTGCACACCACACCGCGCTCCTCCCAGGCCCACCAATCTTGTTATCTTAATGGATGACAGACAGAGTATCACTCTGACCATGCCACATTAGGCGTCCTCATTTACCGAGTGCAAGGAAAAAATGCTGAGTATAAATTATTCAGAAATCTATTGTATCAGCGTGTGTTCTCTGAGCATCCACCACTGGCAGAGCAGACAGATTATTTTTCACTTTTAATTGTGTTGATACCTTATCTGCCGCACTGAAAGCGGAGTGTGATATGTGAAACTGTATGTATCAAGCAGCAAATAAACCTAGTTTACTAGGTCTATTGCATAGAACTAAGCTATTTAGTCAATGTAACTTCAACACAATGCCAAAAATCCCCGCTTCATCCCACTCACTGCTTACTTCTGTAGTATTTGCCTGTGAGTGTGTCAAAATTAGAGAGCTCAGTACAGAGCAGCGGTGCCCACAGAGAATATTAACTATTTCAGAAATATTTTGAACGCCATTATGCCACTGGCTATCTGAATACAAAGGCACTCATTAAGGATGAACCCTCGAGATAACATTGAGTGGTTAAGCTTATGAAGTCTTACAGAATTGTTAGCATGAACTGCTACCCTTATATATCTACCAGGGAATCTACACAACTTCCTCTCCTTTGCTGTCCAGTTGCTTTTGGCAAGTCAGATGATTCAGAGCCCAAGTTACGCACATCGCATGAAGAGATCGATCATTTGATCTCAACAACGTCTTAAAAATATTGCGCCAGCATTGGGCATGCCAAATCTTATTTGCAAATGCAGCGGGCTTACAAGCTGAAAACTTGCTCTGCAAGCCAGGGACGGGGGTAATCAGCAGAGAAGGGCTACTGCAAGCTCAATCTGTTTGAACAGCCTGCTCGGTTCATCTGGTTCAGCTTTGATTACCCCCAAATACAGGCAGCCAGCTATGACTCCGGCAGATTTAGAGGCCATTCTTTGGCAAATTTGCAAAATAAGCTTCCAAGTGAAGAGTATTGCTACTTTATCATAAAAGAAACAAAGGAGAAGGGAAGACTGTTCTGTGGTACGGTTTATCAGTCATTTATAAACTCTGACTGACTGAGCTTTGAAGGGAAAGATAAAAAACAGTAACAAGTGAAAAGAAAATCCAGCACACAACACACCTGAAACCTCTGTCATTAGCTTTGTTCTGAAACAGGGACTGTGCAAATGTTTACCTTTTTTTACAAAACAACTTTGTTTGTGATGCATAGCCTCTTTTCAATTTATTTATTTCAGTATTCAAGTTACCCTCTGTCCTTGCTAATCCTGTAAAACATAGGTAAGCAAGATAAGGGCCCTGTTCCTGCTCTCTCTGGAACATCAACATTTTACGTCTCTCTCAGCAATGAGATTCACACAAAACTACTTTACTCTGTGTCCAGGGAACTGCCCAGGTATGTTCATGAACTGAATGTGGTTTGCTGTATTTTTATTACAGGTGGCAGCACTCAAGGAACAAAAAAACCCCTTCCTCACAAAGTTCTGGTAGGATCAGCAGCCAGGTTAGGGCAAAGAGACACAATTTTTAGTTGTGAAGCAGAAAAATGTACTGTGAAAGGTCTTGCAATAACATGCAATCCCACACCTGGAGTTGCACAGAAAGGCTTATAAAAGACCTAAAAGCCCCAGCCTATGATGTTAAGGGATTCTATATAGTACAAAAGACACTGTAAAATGGCTGCAGCCAGAACACGAAGACTCCACAAGTAATGAAAGCTGCCAAAGCAGCTATCTAAAAGGAAGCTAAAATGAGCGTATTCCCAGTTGCAGAGCACTTTTCCGGGATGTCTGCACTGTCTATCACGCTTTGGAAGTGCAGCTTGCAGAATAAACAAATTAATTGCCTGACGTTGTGGCTGGAAACCACCGCCGGCACAGAATGGAAGCAGCTACAACAATATGTGGAGGAAGGCGTGCTGCCTGGAAGCAGGGAAATCACGCCCATGATGTATGTCAGGGCAGGACAGGCAGGTCTTTGCAAAACCAAATGAAAACCTGCTGTTAAATGTCAATAGCCTGTAGAGAGCACCTGGAGATGCCAGCTGTCCGTCAGCAGAGGGGCTGGGCACCCAGAAGTGCTCTGGGTTTGTCCACTGTTGCCGTTATTTCCAGCAGAAACTCTCTGCTCGCCATCCATATTTCATCTCACCTAGTAATATATTCTGCAGATGAAGAGTAGCCATAACCTTCCACAGCCAAAGAAAGCCAAATCTGTTACTAAAACCAGGGTGTTTTGGTTTGTTTTGGTTTGTTTTGTTTTTAAATCAACAAAACTCAAAACACTTCGTAAAAATAAGCAGGTGTTATCCCACATCTCGCAATGGGAATACAGACCTGTGGACCTAAGAGCAATCCACTAAAGGGGGGAAAAAAGGCCTATTCTCTTTTCATTATTTTTTACATAAATGGAAAAGCTTGAAAGGCTTCAGGGTTTTCTCATTTCTTAAAAAGAGAAAAAGGCCCAGAGGACAGGGACAGGCAGATGAGGAAGGTGTCATCCTCCCCTAAGCTACCAAAGTGGGGACACTCATCCACAACTGCAAGAAATTCTCCAGTAAATACAGGGCAAGGCACACTTCATATTATATCCTAATAGTTCCAAAGGTGAAAAATGTCCCGTGGGCCTCAGAAGGCAAGAAAAAAACCTCCAATTTTGATAACAGAGCTTGAAGGGAATTATTCACAGGGTTACTAATGCCAATTAGCTGTTAGCACTGGTGAGGCTGGAAACAAAACCTGTTTTTCATGGTACCTTACGCCAACACATTCTCTGATACCACAAACCTTGGCCTGACGTTAAAAACATGACCCAAACTGCCAAAATGTTAATTTATTATTTTTTTTACCTGGGGAGTTTGCAACATTTCCACTGTCCAGCTGGCAGAGGCAGCTACCAACAAAACTTAGGAGATGCGCTCATTTGACTGCAAATCTGCGGCCACCACATTTCTCCAGCAAGGGTACCGTGGCATCCTTGAGACTACGCATGGATTTCTCCACAATTTTGATTTTTACTGAACTCCCGACCTTTTTAGCAAACATGTCAAAGTCTCCAGACAGAACAGTTGTCACCTTGAAACAATATGTGAGGGGAAAGAATGGCTGAGATTTTCTGCTTCTCCACTTCAGTAATTTAAATAGAGAGGAAAGCGCTGGTGTGCACTTCCATCTGCTTTCTTCAAATTAAAAAGAAAAAAAAAAGGAGATGAAATGTATACAATTAAAAAGTTACAGTTAACTTCCTTTCAGTAATGTCTGTAGGATGATTTTTGGCCTGCTAGGAAACTCCAGATGGGAAGAGTAATGAATATAATTTAATACGAGTAACAGGAGATCAAAGAAACGCTTTTCTGAGTTGCAGCACACTGAGTTATTTCACACAGTTTAATGGAGAACTCAGGAATGTATTATTCCTTTTCACTATTTTCTTATATTTTTGTTTATGCAAATCAATTGCCTTTAACCGTATTTGTGGAGGACCAAACCTATAACCCAATAAAATCATAAAATGTCACTAAGATGGTCATACAACTGGCTAACACTTACCCAAAAGGCTGAATGTTGTTAACTGCTTGTTGTTTTCCCCCCTCTCTTCCCCTTCAGTGCCTCAGGATTTACACCACCAATTAAGACAATAATGAGTGCCCCAGGTTGACCTCCCAGGAGCAAGAATTAATTAAGTGCAGTATTTCTTCGTACAGAACGACACTTTTCCAAACCATTTATGTAGCTGCTCTCTGGCATGGAAGCACAGTATCAGGAAAGACCTTTCGAACTGTTATTCCCCAAATGTATGACTGATTTTGGCTTATGTTCTTAGCTTGGGTTTCTGTTCTTATCCACTTGGGTTTTGGGTGGTTGGAGCATAGGGATCATCTTCCAGGGTACAATGTTACAATTTTACTAGCCATAACATGGGATTTTTTTGCACAGAGCTGCAAAGGAAAGCCACTAAGCAACAGCAATTCTACCAAAGTAGTAGACCTCCTAGTAAAAACAAACAGAAAGTCCCCGCCAAGCTGAACCCATGCAGTGACACGCAGATTACTGCAGCAGTCAGGACAAGGAAAAGCCTCATGTTAGCCATGCAATTACCACACTGCAATTACTTGCGGGAGCCTCTCAAATTAGCCTCTCCATTTAGCTGCTGGCAGCGATGGAAACACGTGAAGAGGAAAGGGCAAGCCCAAACACAACCTACATGGGTGAAAAGGTATGTGCGTGCTCCAAGGAAATCCCCTGCATGGGCAGGCTCTGTGTCCTCCTCCTCCTCCCCTCCCAGCCTGCACAACAAAGGCTCGCAGGGTTCTCGCACATTTTTGGCACCACAGTTATTTATCAGAAGAGGCAAGGGGACTTTCATTAATTGTCAGCCAGTATAAAACCCCCTGCATTTCTGCACAGTCTGAAACTTACTGTGGTGCTACTTTCTAACCCGCTATCAGCAACCCAATGTTTACAGCTCGGCTGAAACAATAATGCAAACTATGCCACAAATATTTAGATATGCCTGCAGGCTGGCTGCTGTGCAATTCCCCTTGCTCTAGCAGAGAGATTCACGCAGTTTGTGTGCACCGCCAGCTGCTCCCTGCTCTCTCCCCAAACCCATTTGGAGCGAATGGAGTGCCCCAGCCTGAACCCCGCTGGCCAGGTGGGTGCCTGTGGGGGCTGCCGACTTCATGGCTTCTGCTTGCCTTCAAGATCCAGCACATTTCTGTTCCCTTTGTCGGACCTGGGAGGAATTTGAAAATGTGCCCGCTCCACAGCAGAGAAGTTTCTGAGGCACAGGAAAACAATGCAGAAAGCAACCTAAAAATATTCAGAAGAAATAACACAGATATAAACATGCCAAAATAAACCAGATGTCTTGAGCATTATGCTTCCTGGTATGTTTTTCAGGCATCCATCTGAACCG
>NW_010157140.1:36199-58761 GCF_000695765.1 Mesitornis unicolor
ACAAGTTCATTATCTCCCCACAATTTTTTTTTCTCTTAGTTTTGACAATTGATCTCTAAACAAATACGTTGTATCAAATCTCTTGAAATCTGGCAAGAAGCATCTTGTACTTACTGCTTTTTGTTACACTCTTATTCCCCCACATTCAGCAACAAAGAAACTCTGCTAATACAGAACTACCCACTAAAACCTTGTAAAACGTAGAGTTTAGTGAAACTTGGATGCCTGGAGACTAGAAAACAGAGTTCAAGTAAACACCCAGAAATATGCAAGCTTGGCTCTCTAATACTGGCAGCAGTCAAGGAAAATTACCTTTCCACTCTGCAGCTGAAACTCATTACCACAGGCGACAGCAGAGGGATGAGTTGGAGCTGGACCAGCTTGGCAAACCCAACATTTTTGAGTGAGATGGTCGCCATACCCCTCTGCCCGGTTCCTGTACATAGTCAAAGTACACATGGTCAAAACGGTCTCAACAAGACGGATAAACAGGCTGAGAAAGGTGGATGAAATGCAGTCTGTGCCAGTGCAAGGGATTAGCAACTACGCAAACAGAGCCAGAGGAATCAACTGACTAGTTCCTCCAAGCAGTAAGGACTCAAGGTAACATTAACTGAGGACATGTATCTTCTTGTAAACACTGACAAAAATCACAGTAAGACACTGAAAAAGCACCACAGTTTGCAGGACCTTGCCCAGTATTGGGCACCAGTGTTCGTTCAGACAAGCCAAGTAGGGAAGCAAGGGAGAGTCTGGGACTGGGCAACTTTGACAACCAGAAAACATGACCTTTGAGAGAGGAGTAAATGAACTGGGGCTGATTAATCTAAGACAGGAAAATCTTAGCAAGATACTTCCCTGTTTTCTCCCTCTCCTGCCAGACTTTAATCAGTGGCAAGATTCAAGCACAGAGCGTCACAAGACGATCATTCTTTCAGTTTGAGAAAATCACATGGACTTGGGCTAAGATAAAAGGTCTTCTTGGTTAACGCAGCCATTTGGCCCTTGGGTGCTGTGCTTGCATCTCTCCTGTTCACCTAACACTCCCTTTCTTCTTTCCTTTCAAAAAAATATATAGTTTTCACTTTTGCTTCTGTACATGTAGCAGTCACTGTGTATCGCTATGGATAAACGTGGACTGGTTAAGACCATTTGAAGCGGCATCAAAAAAGGGGGGGGGGGGGGGGGAGGTAAAAGAGGGGGGGGGGGGGAAGTTAAAAAACTGGTAGTGCTCATTCATTTCAAAAATGATGGGCTGCAGAGCTTTCTCTGAAATGCTTTGCTTAACTCTCCCTAAACGTCAAGCACTGCCACTCTTTCAGACTAGCAGAAAGAACATTAGGATCACAGTGCACCCTGAAGTGAGGGCCTATTAATTACCACGTATTTATCATAGGTGCAGAGGGCTCCAGAGCAAGCCAAGCACCCCAGAGACAAGGAAGACCTCTCCCCTGTCGGGACGATTCATCTGGAGAGCAGCCAGCCGGGACACTGGCGGGAGGAGTGAACAGTAGCCCCTCGGAGAGGCTGCTCCCTGGCTATAAATCTCTGCTTTCCCTGGTAAGTGCCCGGGAGGAGGGAGGGGGAACTGGCCACAGCTGACAGTAATGGCTCCCATTAAATTGTCACTTTTAAAGAAACTCTGAAGCAGGAAGAAACTTGCTCTGTAAGCATTTGCCCAGTCTTCCTGCCGCCAGGAGACGGCAGACCCTGCTCACGTGCTGTGGCTGGGGGGCTGCTGGCTCTCCCCTATGCGCTGGAAGGGTCCCCAGCAGTCGCTGAGGTTTGCTATAGTTGGAGTCAAATCACTGACTGCATTTACAGCCAACCAAATCTACATTTTTTGGCACTGCTTGCAACTGCCATCTCACCTTGTAATTTATGTATCCGTTATTCTAGACAGGGGATCCAGAAACAATATACCTTTTCCCCTTTAAATGTAGGTATTATGATACGGCTTTTATTGCATAGTAACTTTTCCCACTAAAATATATTAAATGAGAAATTTTAAGCATGGCCATGAGAAATCATAAGGGACTTTATACAAAAAAAAAGTCTTTCTACTTCTCAGCTGTCTCCTGAATTGAGCTGTGGAAATTGTAGGGGGTCCTGCATGTTATCAAAGGAGAGAACAATTTATGAGTAGGGACCCTGAATATTTGGCAGACCAGCTTCAGTAGTATACCAATTAAACAGTTACTATACCAATATACCAAAACTGCCAATTACAGGATTGGATGCCTGGCTTCCTTAACACTACAAGAAGTTTTTATAAGTGGACTACTGAGCTGACACTTAAAGGTGTCTCCTATATATGAGAAGTTCCTCTGAAATAATCAGAATAATATAAAATATAATATAAAATAAGAAGAAGGACACAACATGGATGTTCTTTACAAAGAACTCAAGAAGCAATGTATCCAGACTTAAAAACTACAGCAAAATCCAGATACAAAGAGGGAAAGACAGGCTATAATCTTAACTTTGGCAGTTCCTCTTTTTTGGAATGGCTACTCAAAAATGGAAGAGTTCTTTTAGCAAGGCATATATTTTGTTTTACACAGTGAGAAGAAAAAGAAGAAAGTATACAATAAACAAACTGAAAAACAAATCTGTCAAGCTGACTGTATTGGAAACACCAAATCTTGGGAAATTACATCCAATTCTCTTTCCTGCTATAGCACAAGACTGAAATTCGCAATTCTGCAAAGCTGAACAGCTCTGGGATCCATGCCGCAAATTCAGTTGCACTCCATTTCCAGAAGAAGCTAAAGAAAATACCCCTTTAGGAAGTGTCCTCAAAGGAACACTTCATTTGGGCTTAGAAAGAACCACTGTTTCCATTAGCAGGTCAGTCAGTAAGCACGGAGAGCAATGGAAGGTCACTTTCCAAGGCCAATCAAAGTTTTTTTGCAAATTGGGAAGCCAACCACTTATGAACTGAATGATGGGTTACAACAACCGGAAAATACAGGAAAGTGTATCTTTCAAAATACATTCAAAATTAGCAGCAAACAAAGAGCATCTGGAAATCTACTTAACATGTAAGTGGGCAGAAACAGATAATGGACAATTCTCTTTTCTTCTTATGAAACCACTTAATTTTGGGTTTACTTCTCTGAGATGTGCCAATTGGAAAATCTTTAGGTATTTGTTAAGAAAAATATCAACTACAATTCAAAAAAGATGCCTAAAGAAAGCTGAGTTATCTTTGCAAACAATACTTTTAAAGATCATATTATAAAATGTTGTACTAAACACGGTGGAAAGCTGCATTTTTTCTTACACTGTAGCAACTTTCTGGGTGTGCACAGGACAGCCTATACTTCACATCTATAATTAAACTCCACATGCAGTCCTTAAACTAATGGAGAGCTATGAAACAGATTGACAAGATGAGAACAAAATAAAAGGTTCTTATCCCTCTCTAGTGAAGAAAATTGAAAAAAATAAAATCTATTGGAACCTACTTACAGGAGAATAAAAACACAGTCCACATCCATCGCATGCAAACCAGGGGACTTCTCAGCAGGCAAGCTGACCAGCCTGAATCACAGTCCACCTTCTTTTGGCAGCTCTGGTTGGTACGTCGTGACGTGATTTGCATAGACAGCACTTTCACATGTACATATAATTTACTTAATTCTATTGAAGCTGTTGCAAACCATGTGCATGTTACTGATCTGGTGTGAGCCTCGGCTCTCTCAGACGTCTGCTAATGAGTCACAACAGCTATGGGCAAGTGAAAGTTGGGTAGAAATGTGACAAACACATCTAGAAGGACTCTTCAGTACCTACCCTAGTGTGAGAAACCATGACTTAACTCCAATAACAACAGGTATGTGTACAAGTAAATTTGTAGTTTCTTCCTTTCATGGTGTGTATTCTCGGGTATAGAAAGGAACGGACACTGCTGAAGACTAAGACTCAATCTTAGTTTAATAATAATAATAATAGTGGAAAAAAATGTAGCTGTTATGGACTGGTTATTGGCCAAAGACCCTGAAAATACATGGAAGGTCAGCAGGCATGAGGGCTACATCTATATTAGGAAATGCTCTTGGGAACAATCATGGGCACTGTAGCCAACTGATGTACGATGGGAAAGTCCACATCTACATTAGTTAACTCCTTTGGCCTTTGAAAAGGGATGGCTGCATCCAAACCAGCCACAGGAGATGGCTGCATGCAGGAGGAGCACAGTTGGTGCAACCAGAAACCTTCCAGACACACAGCACAGCAAAGCAGCGCCCCAGAACATAGTTGGTCACCAACGCACCACAGTTTTAGAGCCTGATGCTGCCGTTCTTTTTTTTTGAGGAAGACTTCACTGACGGTGTTAGGAATTTTGCAGGAAAAGGGAGTGAAACATTTAAACCAAACAATTATATGTCACTATTTGACAGTTTATGCAAAGTAAGAAGGTAGTTTCCAGTTCCTTTTTCCACAAGACATTAGCCCTTGTATCACAAATAAGTGGAGCAGCATGGTTAGCATGGTTAGAAAGTAATTTGGCATAATCTCTGCACTTTTATAGCACTGGCATCGCTGCCAGAAACAAATGAAAATAATTAGTAAAAACAATGATTCTTGCAGCTTAAGATAAACCTCTGGTCTGTGACTGAGGGCAATGGGCAGGGTGACAGGAGGATCAGCTGTGGATGGATGCGCTATAACCCCCTACGGACACTGCTGCTCTTTCTCCATCTCTTTCCAGAAATCCAGTGCAAGAGAGCAGCAAAGGTATAATCCACAACTTGGGCTCAAAGCACTGGAAATCAAATATGGCGTTCAAATGCACACCACGATTTTAATTTTTATTATCTGTCATGGTTGGAAACTGATTTTTACCTCCTCATTTCATGTCATTCACACAACTCAGAAAAGAGATTTAAAAATCTATTCTAACACAAAAAAATTGTTCCTGATCCCATCTATTTCATAATTTTTACTTGCTCTCAGTGGACTTCTAATAAATATATGCTTCCCCATTCTTAAATAATTTGAAATAAATTCAGTATTCAGCAAGTTTTTTCTTCCAAATAAAGAGAAAAATTAATTAACAACTTATTGAAACACAGATATCAGCTTTTCAAAGTACAACTTGTTCTCCTTTTTTTGCTTATTTTAAAAACTAAAATCTCAAAGACAGCATTAAAACAATCAGCTCTTCTCTGATAGGATGAAATATATAAAAACTCCAGGGTTTTGTTAGCGCATTTAAATCAGTTGCAACCCATTTTTGTCTTTCCGCATATGGCACTGCTTTCTGCAAACAAATGACTCTGAACATTGTTACACTGCAAAGTGCTTACAATTTAAGATCAGATTATAATAAGAGTATACAGAAATGCATCTCAAAATACATTTTTCACCTTACAAGAAATGATTGTTGATTTAGCTGAAACTAGGAGCAATTTTCCATGATTTGAGGAATTTTTCAAGGAGGTCCATGAACGACAGCTTTCATCTCTACTGCTGGCACTGTCACTTACTAATACAGCTTAAATGGAGATGAATACAGCTTGATCATTCAAGCGGATCTATATTTTTCTTTGAACCAATAGAAGCTTTTACAATTGCATTACTGCGAACAGTATTACTTCTTTCCTAGATACAAATCATACTGTGCATGTGTTTTCACCTTTACATGTCTTTCAGTGTTAGGTGATTAAAACATGCCAGGAAAACAAAGCCAAACAAATATATGGAGTATTAGTTTGCTGGTTTTATCAAGTTTGCTTTTATTTTTCAGTGTTAGGTAATTGAGAAAATTCTACATCTGGCTCCTTAATTCCCAGTAAGGGGGCATAAATATAGGCTTAAATATAATTACATTATAACTAGAAGCTAACACGTGCAAGAGAAGTCCCATAGCTGGCCAAGAAAATGCGAATCTGTCCTCACATGATGTAAGAGGCATTACTAAAAGAAAAAGGCATCTGTCCTGAAGGATGCTGTTCCATAAATGGAACTCTGCTATGACAATCCCTAAAATATTTTAGGCCACTCATCAACATTTCCTGCAGATGAATGCATAATATCCTCGCCATCAAACTTCAAATAAATAAAATCAAAACCAGTTCTGCTCTCTCAGTAGCATTTTGTAAATCTGCTGCTGACCGATGCTGATCATGGATTTACGTCCCGCAATGGTGGAACCCCAACCCTCTCAGTGTCCAGTGGGACATAATCGTGGGGGACATCATGAAGAAAAATAACCCTGCTGTGCTTTGGGTACCTAACCCAATGGCTTGTGGGGATGGGGTGCACTGGAGGGTGACCCAAGAGTAGATCTGGCTCAGATGCTGTGAATCAGCCATCAGAGGAGCTGCTCTCTCTCCATTGACTGCAGAGAGAGCCCAGTCTTCAAAGTCAGGCAACTGATTTTGGCCCTCAAGTTGAGTGGTAGGACTGCCACTGCATCTGTAAGCAAATAGGATAAAGCTGGAACAAAGCAGCTTTTCTCCTAAGTAAAACATCCACGTGGATCAACAAAAGTGATTCATTTTCTCACTTGTTCTATTTTCTCTCTTATGTGTATCTTATTTTTTTTGTGGGAGTCAGTCCTACAGAATTATAGACCTGAATTTCAAAGTTTATATCAATGCCCATTTTCCATACTGCCTAAAGTCTTTGCAATTAAAAAAATATATCTGAGTCAGGAAGGTGTCAAACTAAAAGACATTCTTATAGCTGAAGACCTCTGAAAATATATTACATGTGGCGAACCTTTTAATTTAATGATCCCACATTATATGTGATTTTATATGAAAACTCTGATGGAAGGAAATCTATTCCACTTTTATGATAAAATTGGACCTGGGATCACTGGGTATTGAAACAGACTTATCTACATTTTTGTCTGTTACTGTCAACAACAGGCAGGGAGGCACCTTGATCATTCAGACAAAACTGCTGGACCGTAAACCTACCCTCTTGTATGTCTCCTCTCCTGAAACTGCTCTAGGCATCTCTGCTGCCCACCAAATTGAAGCCAGGAATCTGGGCAGGATTGCCAGCAGAGGAATGCCGCCTTTTAAATGTCCAGAACAAGGGACAAGGGTTTTCGGAGACAGCTGAAGCTGCCAGAACCCCAGCTTCTCCTCCTGGCCCACACAATGATGGCTTTGTGTGGGGAATCCAGCCCACTACGCTCTGTCTCCCTTCCTGCAACCCCGGCTATGACGACGAGTCAAGTCGGGACCAAAGCGCTGAGCTTTCGGTGACAGCCAGCCCTGTAACCGCTTGTACCAGCTGGATAAATCCAAGTTGATCATTTTGGATGGAATTTGTTTGCGTGCTATCTAGCAACACCCAGCGACTGGGGAGGAGGGGGGTAGGGGGGAGAGATTTCAGAAGTCTTTAACTGAGGTAATGAAAAACACGAGTAGATTCCAAAACCCGCCTCTGAAATGCCACACAGTTTACAAAACAGAAAAGTTGTAAATAAGCTGGATATTGTCAATGTATTGTATTCTTCACATAAAAAGATGGAGCGGCTCTGGAATTTTTCTTACAAAATACAAGCACACTGTGAAGATCAGTTTGGTTTTGGGATCCTAAAACACACACAAAGCCACTGACAGGCTATGATGCACAAAAGCCTTTTGCTGCGTAACACCCAAAATTAAACACAAAGCCAAGATTTTTTTAAAGTCATTTTAAAACACAAAAAAAAATCCTGACTGCTGAATTTGGCTGACCAAATTGAGAGAAAGCCGACAATATCAACCTTCTGAAAGCTGCCAGATTTCAAATTTGAAAGGCAAGAAGTCAGCTAATCTAAATCTGTAATCACAAATAAAGTTTTCAGCATGAACACCCCAAAAATGGAAAACAAAGATAGCTTAAAATTATTTAGACAGCTCCTAAACTATCACTGTGTTTCATAAGTGCATAAAATGAAATAAGCCAGCCCCTAAAAACCTTAAAAGACTAATATATCAAAATAAGCCACAGAACAGTCTTTTTAGTGGGGTGCAGTAATGAAGACTCTAGAAATTAATAAGACAGAAGGATCATTTAAGAAAGGGGTGCTTAGAATACTGAGAAAGTGTTTGACTAAGGAGGTTGGGAGGTTTTTCCCAGGTATCTGAAAGAATAAGGTCCAAGGATGACAGTGAGGGGGGGAAAAAGGGAAGGAAAAACAGGAGAAGGGACCAATTTAATCATCATGCAAGACCACCACAGCAATGGTTTGGCAATGAAGGCGGCTGAAGGCAGATTCTGAAGGAAAAAAAGACATCAAATCGTGTGAATTACAATGCTGCAGATCAGAAATGATGTCATCATGGCATGAAGTCTGGAGAAACTGCATGCCATGAGATTACAGTTGGTGATGTCACAAAGAGAGAAGATGGAAAGCTCTACCTTCGTGAACTCTGTGTCCCAGGTAGCAGTGAGTTGAGCAAGAGGACTCACCAGGGAAAGACAGCAGGGGAGAGGCCAGAGATGGGGGTAAATTTGGAACGCGTCCATGGGTTGGTGACAACTTAGGGAAGATAAAATTTCCAGTGCAGTGTTTCCCAAACTGAGCATCAGAAAGTCATAATCACCATCCACAGCTCCCCAGGGCTCCTGGCTGGAAGGGTCCCCACTAAAAATACATCTTTTATGAGCAGAATATTGCCGTCACTTCCTCCATTGGTCTGCCATAAACCAGTTTAGTAGGTGATGCTTTTCAGACAGAAAACTAAAGAACTGAACCTCAGGGAACAGCATCAGGAAGCGGATAAAGAGCCATTCAAGGAGGCATTGGATAAACAGTAAGCAAAGTAGGAGGAGGATCTAAGGAGCCCTGAAAGGCAGGAAAAAGAAAGTCTGCTGAATCAAAGGCAGTCATCAGCCCAAATCCTTGAGGACAGAAAGCTGTCCCTTTGCATTAAATGGAGACAGCTAATGATCACTGTGATGGCAGCTTCACTGGAGCTCAAAGCAGAAAGGCAAAGGAGAAGGAAACAGAAAAGCACGAGAAAACCATGGGAGAGCCAGCACAGGAAAACAAAAGAAATGGAGTCCAAGTTAGATAAATCTGATACGAGCAGAGTTTTCCATTTGAGTTTCCCTTGAGAAACAAGACTGCCAGGAGTTTGAAGGGAAAGGTAAACGAGTCAGAAAAGAAAGAGGAAAAGCCTTGAGAAAAGGACCTCAGAGCAGAGGGAGGTGCAATGCAGGAGGGAAAAAAAAAATGTGAATTTAAGGTTTAGTATCACTGAACAGAGATTGCAAATCAGGTGAAGAAAGAAATGGTGGAAATAAAAACGAAGAGAAAATAGAAACAAAGCCAGAAGAAAAGAGGAAAAAAGATAATACTTGATTTGGCTGCTATTTTAGTCTAGCTTCCTATGGAATGAGCTTTGTGTAAACCAGCTGTAAACCAAGTGAGGTTGCCTCCTCATCCCAATAGCTTTTGAACACGCTGGTCAGCTTCAGTGAAACTGAAAATCTCAAAGAAAAAGCTATTTGAAACTGCACAGAGATGTGCACTGAGGTAAAGGAGAAATAAATTTGTGTTTCCTAACTAGACAAAAGGCTGTATCATGAATTCTTCCTTATTACTGCTCCCTGATTCACCAGAGAATCAGCACAAAACACCAGCTCTGTACGACGCAGAAGCTTTCAGTGAAACACAGGCTCTCTAATAAACCTGGGTCAACTAACTGAAAGGCAGGGATCCCACAGGAGACGAGACTTCCTCAGTGGCAGTGCTCCATGCTCATTTAAACTCGCAAAGCAGCTGACTAAATTTTTGTATGAAGAAGGCTGAAGAGAAAGAGAAGCACAAAGAACTGATATTGGGAACTGAGAGTGAAGGCAGACCTGAGTATGGGCAGGAGCCTGGATGGTTTGAAGTAAGGAGTACAAGGTGGCAGCTTTCTTATGGTACAGGACCAAGAAATGAATGTGTGAAAAGCATGCATAGAGCAAAGATGAAGGGAAAGAAAAATAAACTAAACAGCCCAAAAGGGTTCAAGAGAAAAGGGTAACATTCTTCAGAGAAAAAGTAGAAATTGGCAATGTAGAGGCTTCTGAGGCTGTCTCTGGTGGTGTGGTCACGGACTGCTGTCATCCAGCACATCACTGCTGTTGACCTGAAAGCTCCAACAACTTTCAACAGCAAATGTGGCAAATTACTGACCACCAAAGGGACCAGTAGTTGACTCAGTGGTCTCACTGTGTTCTTTGCCAGTTCCTGGCACTCACTGAGGACGCTGACTCAATCATTAGAACAGATTCATAAAACCCTAGTCAAACCTGTTGAAAAGCTAGCGTCAACTAACCCAAATATCACCACTCTCAAGCAGCCAAGTGACTGCTTTGGAATCTTGTTATTTCTCTTAGGCTGACAGGTTTTGTATGTAGCTAATCTTTCTTTTTTAAAATCTTTTAACAGCAGCTCTTGCTAAGTGCTGGATTACCCCATCTTGCAAATCAGCAAATAAGCCAACATTTTTTTTATTGTTGTTGAATAATGCCTAACACATTACAAGATGGATTTGTTCATGTATTTTGACAAGTGTGGTCTTGCTTTAATTATTTATGAAAACGCTTTGCAATATGCCAATGAAAGCTCTACAGTATACTTTTGCATATTTTTCAAAAATAATGAAGTCTTAGGCACATGTGACCTTTCTGCCACAGTCTGCAATTACATCTGCGCTTAGAGAGAGCATGTGGGGGAGCAAACGACACCACCATTTGTGTGTTAGTATCCGAGTATGATGAGATTTCCTATTTAATGAAATCAGCTACAGAATATCCTCACCATAGTTCTTCCTAACAGACACTTAAGTTTTGATAGTTTTTTGGCATCTAAAAGAAAAAAATACAGATGTGATATCCAAGGAAAACCTCAATACCAGAAAGAGATTCTAAAACTGAGGTGAGCTTAAATACTTACTCTCACTACTTCAGTATCCATATTACAAAATAGGGGAGGACCAGACTTCAATCCCATAGTTTTTTGCCTAATAACACAAACCCTAGATGACAAAATGTCACTACAAAAGGCCAGTAGCATGGAAGAAGCTGCAGATTCAAAGGCTAAAGTAAAGATGGAAAACTGTACAGTATCTGAAAAATACTGTAACATTTCACAAAAATAAATGAGCAAAATATCTTTTCTTAACTTATTTAAGTAACTATTTACAATGGCTAGAGCTCCTGTCACATTTTTGGCATGCATTAGTATCTTCACTATACTAAGCACTACATAATTATTTTAATTTGAAGTATAAAAATCATAGGCCTTTAACTGTTAAAATAAAGCATTGCACTAGGGTGTCATAACTAATAAAGTTAACTCTGAGAGCTTCTATCCTATGATATCTTTTCTTTAGCATTTTTCACACTACCTTCTTCCTTGCATGCATAACATTCCCTGTCTGTACATCTCTCATTGCTGCCATACACACATAGTTTAGCTGCCATTGCTTCTCTGGTGTGTATCTCATCTTTAGACCTCCTCTGCTTTAGAACAGTGTGTCGTATTACTGCATCCTATGGATAGTCATAGAATAGAATTACAGAATGGTTTTGGTTGGAAAAGACCTTTAATTTTAATTGTTAATTCATGCTCTGACAATCACAGCTGATGTAGTCAGCACTGTAGTCTGCTAGAATAAATTTTGCAAATACCAACCTGCTAATCCTCAAATTCCTAATTTGATTCGAGATTAGTTAGATAGTTAGAGACTATGCAAAAAATTTCCAGATGATCAGATTCTGTTCCCAAATTCTACTCCCTGGATACACAGAGGAAGCAGTGCACAGAAAAAAACAGGCTCAGAGCAGACACCAGCTGTGTGAGTTCTCAGGGTATACCTGACCTACAGATGGACAGTGAAGAGTCTTAATGTGTTTTCACTTTATTCTTTGATTATCTCTGCATCTATAATCAAATTCTCATATTAGTCAATACACATGGAAGTCCCTTAAAGACATATTTTGGCAGAAGTTATGAAGGGAAATAATTCCAGGCATGATGGTAATTTACTTGGCTTTGCTCACGAATCAGAATTAATTCACACAAGAAAGGTATAGGCATGTCTGCAGACAATCAACTCACACCAAATTTTATTGCTTTGCTCCTCTCTAAAATCGAATGTAGTCCTATAAGAGGAAAGGGAGATGATGGCACTCACCTTACATCCCTCACAAGCACTGACACCATAGTGATATCCGGATGACTTGTCTTGACAGACAAAACAGGGCTTGTAAACACGAGGGGGTGGAAGTGGTGAAGGAGGGCTCGGAACAAGTTCCTCAGAACTGGTGCTCTGAGTTTCAACTGCTACAAAAGAAAAAACACACACAAATGAATGATTCATGAATGAATTTTAAATTAGTAATTATTTACTGTATTATAACTAGCAAACTGGCCCATATTTTTCTTTCTATAATAAACATTAATTTGTTCTGCCTAGCAAAATTTAAAGTGAACTAAAGTAAGGCCAGTAGTGACAGGACTACATGCTATAGCCTCAAAAGCTTATTTTTAAGTACCTGATCATTTTTCATGATCCAGCTACTCAACACCACAAAAGCTTCAGCTCACATCAGATATATGACTTGAATCTCTTAGCAGGCTCCAACAACCTTGGGCTCATGTTCTGGTTTTAGCCTACTGAATTGTGTGGGATCCATGTGTGCATGCTGGATATCAACAAGAAATTTCTTTTTTTTTTTTAAATCTGTAAAACTAGGACAACCCAGCAACACTTCCTTACCTGCCTTTGGATCTGTAACATCAGGAAACCTCTCTGAGAAAAAGCTACTTATAACGTTATGACCCTACATCCCTTTATTGCCTTAATATTTCTAGAAGGTCATTTGTTTTGAACCTGCTGAAAAGCCAGTTATCCTTTTCAGGGGAAGGACATGAAAGCTCTGTGATGCGAGATAAGACATGTGAACTACATCTTTCCAAAACATCTGCATTAGTTTTCTGTGATATGCTGTCATCATTCCTCATATTTATTGTAGATGTGCAATACATTTTCATGTTTCACCTAGCCGTTCTGCTGCTTCTTAGATAAATCCCTCTAACTTTTCAACAGATACACAGAAATGACAAGACCCGTGAACTCAGATCTATCCAGAAATATTAGGCACTATCAGCAGAGCTAAATCTCAAGAGCACTAACGGCAGGCCCTAAAGAATATTACTCAATGGAAAATCTTACACAAGATTTACTGTACATGATATTTTTCAGATTACAAAGATGATACATTTGTATTAAACTCATGATTCATTACCAACTTGTGTTCTGCAGAATTCACAGAGGGGATCACAGGGCATGAAGCAGCTGCTGATTACTTGCGAGAGAAGGGCCCCTTTCTGCCATTTTCACTTGGGTTAAGCTACTATCAACTTCAAGGACAGACATTTCTTGAGGAGAATATAAATGTTAGAGGGAAGCATTAAAGGGTCTGATTCTAAGCAAAGAAATATCTTTCCAACGGGAACAATTTATTTCTAAATCTAACAATAACGAGGCTGTGAAAAAGCAGAAAAGTAAGACAACATGTGGCTCCATAAATTGTGATGTTAAGACAATGTCCAGAACCATACTTCTCTTTTTCAGCATTAAATACACCAAACCATGGTAAACCAAAAATCTACAGGTTCCTCCTGCACCAAGCAAACTTTAATGAAGTTTTTTTTTTCTTAAAGAAAACAGAGATGAGAATGATCATTTCTTTTCAACAGTAATTTTTGGTATTTAAGAGTGTGCTCTGTTATTGATCTCTGCACAGCCATCCTCCTTGAATCAATAATCTATTAGTACTTTTAAATGAAAGTCAGATTCATCAAATACCCTTGAGAGGCCTCAAACATTCTGCGCCTTATTTCATGCTCGTACATGAATTATGGTGGCTTCCAATCAGCCTATGGAATGGTAAAATTTTAGCTTTAAAACTCTAATACCAGCAGACAATGTGTTTCGTATTAGCTCATTCGACTCTCCCAGTCTCTCCAAAAAGGCAGTTTTTAGGCTCCCCATGGGAAAACAAGGTTGTGTCGTTCAATAAAACAACTACACTCCTGCAGTCCTTCTGTGATTTCAGTTTGGGGAAAGCAGTCTTTGTGGAATAATACCGAAACACTTCTGCCTTTTTGGTGATTTCACCCTGAACAAGCACTAGCATCCAACAGCAGCATTCAAACCACAAACCATACATAGAGCAGAGGTCTGTCAGGCACCAGCCAAGCACAAGGAGCTTGCGATACCCAGAAGAGATTAAGAAACCAGCTCAGTTCATAAATACACAACATAGTCAGGAGCTGAAGGTGCTGCTAGAGAAATTTTTAGCAGATAATTTGAAAAGGTATACAAGAATGAAAGAGCCTACGTAAACTACAAGACCCTCCCTAAAATACCCAGAGATATGTGTGCCACTAAAAGGGCTTAATCTATTAAGCTATCAGCTGAACAACCATCTAGAGAGTTTGATTTATTTTTTTTTTTGGTAAGAAAAACAAGTTTGGGAACATTCAATTTTGAAGAGAGGCAAGATGTACACTTTTCTGGAGAAGGCTTGAACTCAGGTTACACATGATCAACTCTTACTCTGGCATACTCTTCTTCCTTGGATTTAGCCTTTTTAATTCTTTATGTGAAAATGTTTTTACTGCCAGCCATGGAGGAGCAGAAAGCCAGTGTAGGCATCTGTAGCAATTCGTGCTCAGCAAGTATAAAGCGTTATTTCTCTATCATGTTGGTGGCTAGTGGATGCATAACAGCAGGATCCGCTGTCTTCTATACACGTTTGCACATGAAGGGTGGAAAAAAGAAAGGATAGGGGGCTAGACAGTTGACATTTCCAGAAGAGGTATTTTTAAAGCAGTCCTACAATTTTAGGAAGAATTTGAAGAAGGAAAAAAAAAAAAGCCATTTCTTTCCATGCCTTGCTGTCTTGTCCTGTGGGATGTGCCACTTCAGGGTCACTACTCACCTGAGAAAACAGAGCCCCAGTGCCGTCACCCAACACCTGAATGGTGCCTCAGCACACAGGGACTCTCAAACAATCGTGGCTTCACAATTCCTCAGATGTCTGAAATATTTCTAAAGGTTAGATAAAGCAGCAGATAGGATCTTTAAAAGCACAGTGTGTTTTGTGAGAGCTAATTTACTGCCAGCTAAACCATGTTGACAGATGGAGGAGGCATTTTACTTTGTGACCAAGTAGAAGCAGGCAGGCATTATGAAATGCCTGGCGTTTCGCTCGAAACTCAGATTATTAAGCTTGTATGTTAATGCACACTTCGGACAGTTGAGCCTTAAAAGAATAAGAAGTTGTAAAGCAAATGGCATTTCCTGGATAGCCCCAAGGGAATTTTGAATACTGAGCTCAGGGTCCCCGGTGGGAAGCAGCAATTTCAGCTAATTAGGGTGAATAGCAAAGTGTTGCATTTGGTCAAAACATTCTGTTAACCCTCATTTTTGTTGGCACCAACGAGAGTCTGGATTTTTTGCCTCTCTTTTTTTTTTTTTTGTGAATTCACTGCAGGAGTGCAAGGCACACAGCTCACATACATTAGGCAGAAAGTCAAAGGAAACGCCAAAGTTCAACTAAAGTACAAGTAATTAGAACCAGATTCTCTGCTGCTTGTATGTGTGCATTTGATTGTAGAAGTTATTTATAAGCCTCCAAACATTTGAAAAAATAACTATATACTGTAGATCATTTAATTTTTATGTCTCGTCTGGAAAAAAAAAAAGTCTGCTTTTAATCATCCTCCAGGAAAGAGTCAGGAACTGGGAAAGTGGGTCTCAATTGTTTCAATACAAATTTCTCTCTTTCATGTGCCACATAAAACTATACTATAAAATTAAATCCAAAATATCATTGACTCAACCCCCCCATCCTTTTTTTTTTTTTTAAATAGAAAACTTCTTTGAATTTGTCATGCTTAAATAGTTTGCATTGTTACGAGTTTTTTCAGGTTGGGTTGCTTTTTTTTTTTCCCAAACTGTTGTTTGGAAGACAGACAAGGGGAGAAGAAAAAAAAAAAAGGAGTGAGAGAGAAAGAAAACATTATCGTGGAGACTTGCCAGCCTTGACTTAGTAACCTGGCCATGACCCTCCAGCGAGTGTGTGTTTGACCCGGTCACACATGACTCTGGCTGCGTACTGTTGCTGGGTTATAAATCCCAGATATTTTTACCATATATACAACAGGTGGGGATCACAGACAACAGAAAGAGGAAAAACAAAGTCTTCCCTTGTGTGAGGACTCCCTGTTTTTCTCCCTCGCAAAGAAAAACAACACAACGCAAAGAAGTCTGTTTCACGTATAGGCACTCGCTGTGCTGGATCCCTGTTTTAGGCGGGGGCTGATGGCACGGAGGCGGAGCAGGCTGAGGGCAGGAGGACGGAGGAAAAGGCTCGGGGGAAGCCATGTGCAAACATTAATCAATGCAGAGCAAATTGCCAAACTGTAACATGGGAACTACAGTCAAAAATCTGTCCTCACAGGGCTGGGTATGCGATCAGGTTCAGAAGGGAATGCTTTTTATTACGAATGAATGCTACATACCTGGATTAAAACACAGGCTGCCGCTATAACTCCAGATTGGGACATTATTATCAGAGTTTTCAGAAGTACTTAAGAAAGTACATTTTCCACATTTGATGGTTTCTTTTTTATTACTTGCATCTTGCTAGCTGCACAAATCTGCCTTAAAGCCACGATGCTAAATATAAGTTATTCTATTTTAATTCTTCATTGCCATTTTTCTAGCTTTAGTTTTGATCAAGTCGTAGTTCATCCCTACAAGACTGTCTAGGTCTCAAAAAAAAAAAAAAAAGGTATTATTTGGGCTGAAAGTCAAAAACCCCTCTAAGTCTTCAGTTTTGCTTTTAGTCTGAAGAAGTGCGTTTTCACTTTCAACAGGGACATTAGATGATGAAACTTCATGACCTGGTTTCTGCTTGAGGGTGCCCGATTCACAATGATCCCTTGTCATTATTTTAAAAGCTAAAAGAGCATCCCACAGGTTTTTCACTACGTGCTGCTCAGGATTCCTACCGTATGATTAAAATAACAAAAAAAAACCTTAGCAAGAAATAGAGGTTACGGAGCTCAGCAGTCCAATCTGCAAGGCCTTACTAATGGACACATTGCACACAAGGTCACCTAAAAGGTGCCTCAGCCCAGGTCATTTTAAGAGCCATGCCCAGGGCACAGGCAGCCGCTGCCAAGAGCTATCTCAGACAAGGTGCAAGCCCTGATAGGCGCAGCTGAGTTGGCAGAAGTCTCCAAAGCTGAAGTGCTTTTGCTGTTAGGACTCTTGTCAGTGAAAGAGCGATAGGGACAGCTGGCTTCTGTCCCGTCACATCTGGGCGAAGAGGGGTCCCACTGAACTCTGCCCTCCGCCTTGGGAGTACAAGAAGCAGCTGAGTACACTCTCTGCTGCGATATCCTTACCCTAATGAAGTTCCAAGTACAAATTTGGCCATAGCTTCACTGCAGGCAGACATACCATCAGGACAGTATTTTGTTCCCCCACCCTTTTGCATCTCGTGTGTTTAGACAGTACGCTATTTTGGGCAGGGTCTCAAAATATGCTGTACAGTAACCGGCGCTGCAGGACCTCCAAGCGCTACTCCAATGCAAATAACACTAACGATCGGGATCCTGCCAACTCAAAAGGTGCCTGAAAGAATGAACCTTGAAAGAATGAAGCCTCCATAACCTTGAGGAGAGCCATTACTTGCAAAGCAGGTCCTCGAAGCACTTTTAACTATTTTAGCATTTCAGTGTTAAAACACAGACTAACTTCAAAGGACGAGCTTAAATAAAAAAGGTTTCTTCATATTCAGCAAATTCCTTTGCTGTGTGTATACCAAATTGCATTTGCCAACTGGAATGGCAGAAACGAAGCGTTTACACTCGTCTGCTGCATCTCCCCCAGTTTAGAACTGGGAGAGAGCAAGCTGCATCACATTCCTTCATGCCTGTCATCAAGAAAATTGCCAAGTTTCAATTGCAGATCTGTAACGTTAACCAGCAGAGTCAAGTAACATAAGTCAGCAGAGTCAGGGGATACTGATCTTGGCCATATGACAGAAGTATCACCCTTTGAAACCTTTATTCATATCAGGTGATTAGGGCCAGGAAATAAAGTTCAGAATTCTACTACCAGCATGGCAGAGATATCCCGATTTGCTTGCAGTAAATGAGAAGACCACAGCATCTATCTTTTGGCTATCCTTCTCTTCTAGACTAGTAATGCCATTTCTGTTCCTTAGCAGCTAACGCCTTCAGTTGCAGCACAGATTTTATTGTTTCCAGAAATATCCTCTATCAGTTGCCTAGTGAAGGGCGGGGATTGTTTTGTAACATATTTTTCCATTATGCCACAATCTGGCCTCTTAATGAATCCATTTGTTAAGCATGCAAATTCAGATACCTTTACAGTGTCATTTATTAAGGCATTCCAGGGGCCCCACCTGCCAGCGCATCTTCCCAAGTGACATTTCTGCACAGATCACAGACACCCTGAGTGGCTCTCCCCAGGCCCCACTGTCCCCAGCACACAGCACAGCCTGCAGCACTTCTGGTCCTGCCATATTTTTAGCAGCACGAAACGTCCTGCTGTCTTCTACCTAACTGGTCTATAAGCATGGTCCCTGCAACTCCAGAATGTGAATATCCTGTGAGCGTTTATACTTTTACCTTTGTAACATCTAAGTGAGACAAGGGAAGAGTTATTCTTACTTTACAGATGGGAAACAGAAGCACTGACAGTCTAAGAGTTTGATTTACTTGTGTCTTAAATCCCTAGAAAAATGCAAGCAGTACCCAACTGGGATTTTCAACAGCAACCAAGAACCTAAATGTAGTTCCAGCAGTGTCTTCAAGACATAGCCTTATGTGTCTTGCCCCAGATTACCCATGGGATATGTGACAGAGCAGGGAACCCAGTTAAGTCTGTGCTCAGTCCCTCTAATGTGGGTCTCTGAAGCACCCCCAAATCCGTGTGTGCACTCTGCTGTCCAGGGTCACCTGTCCCAGAGAATCCTGGGCTTTCGCTTCCCCCCATCCTCTTGTGCAGAGGGAAGGAGGAAAAACAAACAAACAAACAAACAAAACCCACCAACAAAATAAACTATTAACATCTTTAAGTAGAGACTGAAAAACAAACCTTGAACAAATGTAAGTACTGGCATGCTAACAATATCAGTCCCAGCACAAGCTACTAGGTACTATGAGGTGGAAAAAAACCCCTCTGGCCCAGCAAATCGAGGACAGCTGCTCATCTGCCCACTGCAAGGCAAGGCAGGGCTGGGTGCCTTCTGTCCCTGAGAGCCACCAGAGCTGCTGGCAGAGAACCCAGCAGAGATGACGAAAGGTCTGTCTTCATTTTCTGATCTCCATGGCCAGCTAAGAATCAACTTTCTGTAAGACTACCCCACCATATATACAATTACACAGGAACGGCCCAGCAGACAACAGAGCTGCCCTGAGAGAAGTCCCGAATCCTCTCCTGAAGGCAACTCAGCAGCACCCGTGCATGTGGGTGCTGTGTCCCCAACAAGCATAAGAAACAACAGACACTGCCACAAAAACCCGTCCAACACTGTCCAAGCCAACACCAGCCTCATACACTGCCAAGACATAAGCCTGAATCTTCCAGGCTATCCTTATATATTGAGCATAGATGATTTGGAAATCGCCAGTATGCCCCGACCATGCATTTCTGAATGAAAATACCTTGAAACCTTTTTTTCTGAAGCTGCTGCACTGTTTTGTTGTGTCCCACAGCTATTCCGGAGAGGAGCCGTCATTGCAACCACCGAATGGTGTTTCTCGCAGTAAAACCAGGACTCGTGGCAACTACATCCTCTACACACATAGCTACTACAGCTAGCAGTAAAGGACAGTGAGGAGGCTGCAGCTGCTCTGTAAGGCCACATACTTATTCTGTAGGTCTGCTCAGGAAGGTATTTTCAAACAAGAGTAAGGTTTACCCTGGTTTGCAATGCCTGGTTCTCAAGCACCAGCTCCACTAAATGCAGGGGAAGTATGTATAACTAACATGGGAGATATGTGCTCACAATACCTTTTCAAAGAAAATTATACTGTTTCGGGTTGGGGTTTTTTTGTTGTTGGGTTGGTTTTTTTTATGGTTATATCAGCAAATAGGTTCAACATTTGGGTTTACATATCCGTGTAACCAGAGACGCATTTACACCTGAGCAAACAGGGAAGGCAGAGAGCTTGTCAGGATTAATTATATCAGTGACAAGAACTGCGGCTGGTTATACCTGTGTTACTCTCAGGACAGCGAGACTTTATGATGCGCTAGTAACTGAGAACAGGAGCGCCTTGCGCTAAAATAAATGGCCAGGCAGATACCATGAGGGAGCCAGGGTGAAAGTCAGTGTACAGACAGGATGGCCAGAGGGGTTGGCAGCCACGGCGGAGTTTACAGGGCAGCAGCTCATCACTTTGTATTAGGAGCCTACCTTCAAAATGAAAATGAAAACATGTTAAATGAAAAAAATAAATTGTACGGAAAACTGAAGAAAAACATCCGAAAGATGCTAGCTCCGTAGTTTTTTCAGGTCGCTGATCTTTCTGCCTGGCCACTACCATCCAAAATTGCATCAGTCACAAGTGAAAATTCCACATTACTGCAAAACTGAAAAGTAGGATCTTCTTTAAAAATATATATATAGTTGTGCTATCATTTGTGTGAAGTTAGATTTTCCTTTGAAAATGAACTTTTCTTACAATTCAGGCCCTGTTTCCTCTACCAGTGAATTCCCAAGGTCAGATCCTCATCTCGAGTAAAGTGGCATAGGCAAAGCAGTGACACAAATTCAGAGAGGATAAGAAGTATGGCCTCTCTATTCTTTATTTATGAAAATGGAGCCTATTTCTGTGGCCTATTGATACAAGCACGGTGTCACAGATTCAGCATGTTTTCCCCACAGAATCAAAAATAAGAAAAAAGGCACACTGTGAGGGACAAAACACATAGAAATAAAAGGGGTCTTACTCTTTTTTCAGATCTGTTTTACAGTGTTGACACCCCACCAATTTTGAGACTTGTGAGGACAAATGGGAGAAAACTCAGATTTAGTATCTCCAATAATTAATAAAAATTGCAAAGGAAATTAAATAGTTACAACAATCTCTATACACATTCAGCTATTTTATGAAGTCATAAAGTCTCCATTTATAGTTATTAAATGTTTTATAGTGTTTTGAGGACTTTTATCTCCAGATCTTTTCAAGCATCGAAACAGAATAATTCAGAGTATTATACTAAAGGACTGACTGTATTCCTCAAAGCTCGCCTCCTATCTATGTTCGTATTTGTTTTCGGTATTAATATGTCTGCCAAATAAATATTTTATTTTCCATATATTCGACACGTTCTTATGACGCCATTCATCATGACTTTTTGCTGTGGCTTTAGTCCAGCCAGAAACTGAGTGTTTTAATATCTTTAATCACGTAATACCATTACACAGTTGTTCAGTACCACATGGACAAAAATAAAACTGTTGTGCTCTGTTTGGAAATGCAGTAAAACTGATTTGCTGTGCAATATTTTATATATAATTTTATTTCTCAAACTTCAGGACCATTAAGTCAGGACATTTTGATCTTTAGGTGTTTTTAAATCTTAAAATTAATAGAGTGATTCAACAAGAGCCAATTCAGCGGTCAAAACTACTTCACATAAGTATAGTAGCTGTTAAAATGCTTATCATCCCAATTAATTTGTATTACAGCCACACTGCTGGGTATCACTAATTGATTTATATACCCTCCTTTCTATACCCATTTACAAGTGCAATTATGAACTCCATCACATATGTTTAAATGGGTTACTTTAGAATATTATCTAGAAACTAGACAGCTGAGCTTAAAACCTTTAAGAACAGGTAAAGTCTTCATTAATGGGTATGCTATCAATCCACTACAAATGGCCTACAACCTTTAAGGCGGTACATGGTACTAATATTTCACTTTTCATGGGCAGTTTAGGGTTGACTCCAATGATGAGCTCCATTGCTATCTTTAATTGTTTTTAAAATTGCATATTATAGGCAGCAATAAACACTTACAAATTAGTATTATACCATCCACAGCTTTCTGCAAAGCATGGTTTCTATAAACAAGTTAAAACGCATACATCTGTAAATAATAAGTATAAGTATGCTGAATTTAATGAATAATCGCTCTAAAAGAAATTGAACAGTAGGGGTTCAGCAATTAGAGTAACTGCCCATTTTATTAAAAATGTATTGTTTCCAGCTTTCGCTTCAGAAGGCTCTTACTGCTCTGCTAATTCTAAATTCTGATTTCCTTAAAAAAGGAGGTCTAACTCCTCATTTTCTTTGACAGCCCCCCATCACACAGCCTTTTTTACAAGGCAATGGACAACTGTGAAGCTCATACCTCCTTGCTCTGGCTCTCACTCTCGGACCCTCACTGCAGATCCTCTCTTTTTGGCATTATGTCACCCAGAGGTACAATTTCTTTATGGAGGATGGTTTCATCCCACGACAGAGCTGGAATGAAACCTGCTGAA
>NW_010157140.1:58792-85963 GCF_000695765.1 Mesitornis unicolor
CGTAAACCCCAGAGGCAGCCACCCACCTCCCAGCCCTCTTTCCCCAGAGGTTACCAACCCTCCGGCAGAGCAGCCCGTGCCCATCTGTACATTTTACATCCACATAGCTTACTTCACTAGTGAGTGTTAAGAATACATAAGACTACTCTACGCTAGCCTAATTGCACCCACACTACTGCAACAGTTTAGGTATAATTAAAATAATACATTATTTTCCATTTAGACATGACATAATAACAGGAAAAAAATGGCTTTCATCACTTGAGCTTATCTGCAACTAGAAGGGCAGTCAGAACAAAACTAAGCCTTTCTGACATCCTCTAGCACACATACATTTGTGAAAACTGAGACCAAAACAGGGACGAGCTCTGTCCTCCTCTATCCCCACAGCATGTCAGACAAGGTCAGTGCATTACTAAGTGCAGCTCTCCTCAACATTTCTGATGCTGATGTAAGAAATTCAAGTTTATGGAATATTTAAGAACTTAGCATCACCAGTATCTTTTGAGAGGGCAAATAAAATGCACAGTTTATCAAGTCATAATGCTTGTTTGAGTGAAATTTCAGTACTTCTGAATTGAATACCTGCCAGACAGACAAAAGATCATAACACAGTGGGTAAGGTACCATGAAAAACTAAGATACTACCAGATCTCCTCTCCTTGTAATTCAGAGTCCTTGTCACTGAGTTTACATAATATTTTATATCTACTTTTAAAACTTTTTATAGGTGCCATTTGCTTTCCACTGGTGCTGTTCAGCTGGCAGACATCTCTCTGCCCCCTTCACAGTAGGTGCAGCAGAAGCTGAAAGGCAGGAAGGAGCTCGGTGTCCTGGAGCGACGCGGTAGCAACATCGCGACTGTGGCTCAGAGCACACCTCTGCTCTGCCTACAAGACTAAAAATCAATAAAATAAGACATTCACAAGAGACTGGAGACAAGATGAGCACCAGGACTGGAGAGCACCTTTTCCACAATATTCCTGTTCTCTACCTGCAGTGCATTTTCCTATTAAAGCTTCAGAATGAGGAATGCATCAGCATTTTACCTGTACATTGTCTGTCAGCACCATTCTCACTCAAAATAGAAAGAATACACACATGCTGTACTGTAGGCAAACACATACATGCTAGCAGTATTTCCTAGTCATCTGGTCTTTCTTAGTCAACGTATTAAGTTATTAAAACTAACTGCAACAGTGACTTGGTTGTCTGGGTGGGGTTTTTTTGCCCAGCTACACTGCTCACAATTGCCTGTAATATCCCAGCCTTACAAAAAGGGGAGAATGTCAATTGTACTCTATACAGAATACAGCAAAAAGAAAATACTTTATTTCCAAAGAGCTGGACAAGCAACATTCAGTCCTGACACCTGATGTCGCAAGAAACGTAAGGCAAAGCTTATGCTTTGAAAAAGGGAAGTTACATTTTCAAGTGAGATTCAGTTCCAGAAGATCTCTGGCTACTGTGCTTTAATAATTTTAAAATGTCTAGATTATGATTATCCAGTAGATATACACATATACATATAAGTATGTTTCACATGACACACATCTGTTAGGGGAAAAAAACCTTCTCCTGCTGTGTTTGAGAGATTTGGGCCATCATTTTCTCTGGAAATTAAGCTAATTTTTACAAATGCTTTCCCAGTTGTCACGGTTAGAAAGATATGTTATTAAATGTAAATTCATCCAAGTGCCATCTTCCCGAATTTGCTGAAGGACGGCTTTAGTGCCTTGGCTGACACTGAAAGGATTCTGAAGCCACAGCAAAGTATAATTGACAACACACTGAGGCTATTAAAAAACTGTGGATAGCAGTGAAACTGCCTACAAGACTATTCATTTCACTTTAAGGCGCAGAAAACCTCCAACCTGCGGCACTAGCACTTCCCAGAGCGACTGTGACAAGGCAGAGCAGCCATTTTAAGGAGTTACTAAAATAAAATGGCATGAGGTTGTTAGCTAGAAATCAATGTTTTTATTATCTTAGTATTTGCACAAGTCTGACAACTGTACAGCAGCATATAATTGCCCAAAACTGTAATATACCAAGGTAAGTTTTCCACAAAGTTTAGTATGCTTTCCTTTACTTCCCTTTCTAACGTCTGACCCTGCTTTGTCTCTCATTACATGGACCTCCTGGAAATTCTGGGAAATCTTAGTAGTTCTTTTTCCACCCTTGAGCCCACCAGATGACACGTTTGTCATCCAAAGAGACTGCTACAAAAATAACAACTAAAAGAAGAGTAACCTGTGAACCCAAGAGGTGGTCTCTGAGAAAACTCACCCATCTCTGACCAATTTATGCTGGGATCAAGCCCTTATGTGGGTAATCCACATTTTGGAAAGTTGTCACACCGCCCAGCACAGGGGAGACCCCGCTGTTCCACGGCACCCCCGGCATTTGCAAACCAGTTTGCCTGATCACTGCCTTCTATTGTTTCATGAGATAAGCAGGGCCCCAGTGAACAATTAAAGCTTTCAATAAATAATCTGTAAGCACATTCATTTGATTTACTGTTATTTGATACAGCAGTTAGTTTCAATGGGGCAGTTACTATTGATCACATAAAGTACTACAGACAAACACAAAACACTTCCAGAACTCCATGGATTATTACTCTTTATCTGCCACTCATCTGGGTTACTTGTAATGGCTGCAAAATTTAAAATCAATAACAACAATTAGCGTTCTGGATACTCTCAGGAATGAATCATCTGAAATATGTTTTGTTACAAAAATGAAAGACCAGAGAGCTTGCAAACATCAAAGACTCTTGCAAGCAAAAGTCTAAAGTAAATTCTCCTGGCATTATAAAGTATCTAATCAAGAGGGTAAAGAAAAGATATAGTATTTTAAATGCATCTGCAAGTGCACACACACAATTATAAGAGGGCATCGGTAAGATTTTCAAAGTAAATCAAAGAGATTTAGGAATACAACTTTCATCTAAGCCAAAGCCAAGAGGCACCAAATCTTTCCTTAGAAAATCCCACTACAAGCCCTACAATTGCATACTGACTCCTCGACCTCTAAAGGAGTTTTGGGTTGTTGACAACGGCAGGACTTGCTCCTCTGTAGGGATCTGACGACACAGGGAAAGGCCTGACTCTTCCCACTAGCTTTTACTGGACAGTCTATCACGCACACCCAAAAAAAAGGTATCTAAGTGTAAGAAATGAAAGCAAAATGAAATTAATAAAGCTAGAAACTGACTGCCAGGGATATATATTGAAATCTACCTTTTCTCTTTGCTTCAGATTCATACAAATTAGTTGAGAATCTAATGAAATGCATGGAAATAACAGTATTTTGAGATCTCTGCTAGAGTAATAATTCTAGATAATTAAAATGCAAAGCAATAAGAGAAATGTTTTATCATTAAACTGTAACCAGAGCTCTGTGTGAAATCATCCATTCAGAAGACTTGTTTTTCATCAATTATTTGTTATTTATCTGATGTAAATATAAGAAGGTCTAATTAAAATGTATGACTTCTTATGCAGCTTCTTGTCATTAAGACCAATGAAAGCATTTTGAAGACCATAATGAAATAATTATGTTTGCCTTTAAGAATCCTCTTCAACAACACATGGCAGTGCTACACTAAATTAAAACATCAGGAACTAAATTTCTCTTGCATCTATTTCCATTTTCACTAATTATACCCCCAAGCTTTCCAATAGACCAGGCCCTAAAATTCTTTTGAAGCTGTAACAGCCCAAGGAACAGCAGCCTCTTCATAGTAATGGACTTTGATGAAGAAACAAAGGTAATGTAGCCCTGGAAGCATTAATATTTCAAATAGAGCTATCATGTGAAAATATGTATTTATTTGAAAAATGGGGAAAAGCTTGTTGGTAAAGAGCCAAACACATGTTCTAGGGAAACAGATACTCCGATTTAATCTCATTTAATTGCGTCACTTCTTCCTCACCTCTTTTCATCGGAGTATTTTCTTGCTCTGCACAGACACGAAGGTTAGCGAAAGGAGAACAACCACGGCAACTGGGCAGTGTCAGTGGATCATGCCGTAACTAAGCTCTACTTGCACATTTTGGTAAAGGCAAAAACAGCTCCCATGAACAACTGCAGCCTTCAGACCGGACTCCATTTCAGAGGAACAGCTTTTTTCCCAAACCGCATCCAGACACGCAGTGCTTCCCAACACGTAGCTCGTGCTTCAGCCATGAATTCTTGCAGGACCTCTCCAAAACACAGAGAGAGGAAAGGATACGGATAAGGAAAAAAGGATGTGAGTCAGCTCTGACTGCTTGCAGGCAGCCGAAGGCTTAATTTCAAAACTTGGGAAAGATAATGGATTCTTCTTGGCGTGGTCTCAGAGAGGAGAATGTGGCAATACACGCAAAGCGTGGAAAGACGAGCAGTTCGCATACCTAACCCCTGCATAGCATCTGATGATGTGCACAACTAGAAAAACACAGCCGGAATGTGCTCTCCAAACCAAGAGGGGAAGGCTGAGGTTTACCAGGACAAACACTTGGGAAAAGTGTATTACTACTCTGTTAGCCCTCCTCATCAAGGACACTTTGCACAAAAATCTCAAAGGCACAGATCATCTGCCATTTGTTCTGCATTTTGGTGTTCAAAGTGCGGGGTGAAAACAGGAGGATCTCTAAGAAAGGACAGGTCTCCGAGACTTTCCAGCCAGCCACTAAGGAGAATCTGACATATACCCTGATCCAGCAACTAATACAATTTCTTCCTCACATAAAAAGAGCAAACTCAAACAAGAAAACAATGCAAAGGAATACTCTGAAAGATGGGAGGAAGGTAGAGGGGTGGAAGAAAAACCTCAGACCAAAGATTGAGAGGCAGAAGCATGAACAATTGCTTAAAACCAACCAAACAACCAATCCCCGCCTCAGGATCTGATCTTAACAATTAAAAAAAGCTCACAAATGTGTGACTTTTTTAGCCACTCCTTTGACTTGTGCCCCAAGACAAAAATGCAGATTGGTGGATCAGCACTCTGCTAGGAAGGGAAGGTTTGTGGGGCAGATCGGATCTTTGATCAGAGCAACCCAGAGAGTTGTACAAAAGATCCCAGAGTGTCGAACTTTGGGGGGCACAGGCACTTCCCTGCTCCCGAACCAGGTTCCTGGGGAAAGCATCGAATGGCTCGGCAGCCACAGCCCTTGCCAAGGGTACGGTTTGGGCAGGTATCACCAGATGGCACTGTGACACAGTTTTCCAAGTCCTCCTCCTTCATGTGCGAGTGAATGTTCAGTCTTGGAAAGACAGGCAACGCTGGTCTTTGTTGGGGGGTTTTGGGTGCAAGATGAGGAATAAAATAAGCGCTTGGGAGATGGGAAGAGGTGAGTGACAGAGGAGCCTGGTCTCTGCCCATGGTCAGCCCCTAAACACCCCTGCTGGGGGCAGGAGGCTCCGAGAGCCCCGAAAGTCAGGGTATGGCTGCGCTGTGCCTGATCACCTCTACCCCAGAAGGGCATTTTTGAACAAGTGAAATATTTAAATCAACTCAGATGCTGTTACATTCACTTATCATGCAGGAACCTCGGAGTACTCTTGGTATTGGTCACCAGCTGGCAGAGGAGCAGCTCTGGTCTGAGGCTGGAAGGTGACAAGGAAGTCTCATAGGAAAAGAGATACAGATACGATGTGCTGCTGTGCCACCAGCCAGCTTGGCAGAGAAGACCACTGTAATGGCAATTTGAGGAACTCACCACAAGCTGCATTCAGATAAGAAAAAGCAGTCAAATAAGACAGAAAAATCTCTCAAATCCTCTTTTTTTTTTTAAATTGAGCCATTCCTTCCACTATTTGTATGCTACAAATGGCTCGCTAGGATTGAAGCACCCACTGAAGGAAACCTGAGTTAAATCAAGCTGTGGCAGTTGTCTCTGGTTGGTGCAACAATGGGCAACACGTTTAATCACTCCACACCTCTGTTATACATTTTTAAAAAGAGAATAATCCTTCGCTCTTTCCAAGAAGAAATGCTGGATATTCATTGTGCTTAATGTCCAGCACAACGGCATGAGCTTTTCTTGGTATTTTGTAAAAGTAGCGGTACGTAAATACATTAAACGCTCACTCATACAACCACTTTGTGTCAGAAACTCTTATTAAAATCAAGGGTTGGAGATTGAGTGCATTTGAGTGCTTCACTAGGCTCTAGAAGACAAAAACATACTTAATTTGTCATTTTATTGTTCAAAGATCCTTGCTAAAAATACAATATGAGCCTAGAGACAAATATTATGGTTCAGTGGAAAGAGATCCTCCAAACCATTAAAAGAACCTAAGCGGTGCTAAAAAAACCTCATTGTTGCAAGACATTTCTCTGCTCTTTTTTTCTTGGGGGATGCACTTAGAGGGTGAAATGTAAGTCACTGAAAGTGCATAAAACGGAAATCCATCCAAACTATGGGTGGACTTTAACATCATGTCCTTAGTGGTGAAGATCCAGAACACTCTCAGAATTTATAAATACTCATTCACGCTTTAACCTATTAAACCTATACAAGTGTCGCTTGCATGTGTATATTTAACTTATTTATAATATTCAGTTTATATATGGTATAAGCAGGGGAAAGAAAAATCACCTTGTCCAAGGGGAACAGAAGGTATATTATATACTCTGCGTCTAGGATTCTTTACACAGACTTGCTGGATTATATTTCCATCTCTCTTCACAAAACTATTTGAAGAAGCTGTAAGGCTCAAACGGGATGCTAAAAGAGAGCGAGATCAGTTATATAAGGGCTGGCTTTAGTTTGTTCAAAAGGGTTTTTTTCCTACCCGCTCCCAAATAAAGGGACAAAGAAGTGCACATTGTGGGAATGTGTTTCCAAACCACATGATATCCTTATCAGATTGTCATGTACAAGGGAGGTTCTCACACAGGGACCCCATGCTGGTGAGCTGCCCCGTCACATGATGCAAGTTCCCCGCTCCTATTCAGATTACTAAAATGAGCTTCATGAAGGAAGCTAGATTTTTCCCCTCCTCCCCTCTCAAAAAAATAAGCAAAATGCAACAGTGACCACAATCATAATAATTCATTGCCATTGGGAAAACAATCCAGAGCAGCTGCTAATGATGAGTGAGTATATGAAGAAGATAATCTAGCTATTAAAATCTATACCACACGTCTGAAACTGTCGCAGATTTATATCTGATGAGCAGACTTTAACAAGGAAGCAAACGGGGAATCAGAGAAATCTTGGAGTCAGGCAAAATACAGTGGGGAAAAAAAAACTCGGTTTGTGGTTTAAATGTGGAATTCTGCAAACTTGACTTGTAAATTTACAGAAAGAGAGTAATATGCTTTTATAAACAAGTTATACATCATTTTATAGGTGTCTCCATTTCCACTGTTAATCCTATGAACTCTGTCATTGAATTAGTTTTTCCACATAGTCTGGGGGAAGGTCATTTAAAAATTTTTAACATTAAAGGAAGGTTCCAAATAGTACTTGGTCATTTAAATATGTGGCCTGTTTTTAAAAGTGCTGAGGGAGCTCCTAGATGCTCAGCATATTTGGAAATGAAGCCATGAAATGTGGATTTAGGATGCTAACTTTAGGCTACTGTTTCTGACATTCTTGACTTTTGAAACACATTTGGTCATGCAACAACAGATTAATAAAATCCCAGACGTTAGATTACTTTAAAAAAGACAGTTTAAAATCCACATTTTTGGATGAAAGTTGTTTACTGATTACAATTAGAAGGAACCGCTAAGATTACCCTGAGCAAAAGACTGCACAGAACAATCATTCCCACATGATGCCAGTTTATTTTGTACCTAGAATATGGTTCTCATAAAAAGGCAGCAGCAGACGAAAGACATTACTCTTGGTTTGCCTGCTACAAAATCCAGCTTTGCTACCCTCCCGCCTATGTTTTTTTTTCTTGCAGGACAGAAAAAATGATTATTCTGTTACTTTAGAATAGTTTTGAGCATTTTGTGGCTTGTATTTTCACGGTTCCATTCGATCTGAAAGGGTTTGGATTTCAGCAAGAAGTGGCATGGGTCACACTGCATGGTGACAGACTTCATGCACTTAAGCAAAGGTCAAAATCAATCATAGCTTCGTATCTCCAGGCCTATTACTTTTAGCAGTTTACCCTGCCAGAAGGGCCTAAAATATTTGCTTCCCAAAAGGAGTAAACAACAATAGGGGGCAGGAATATAATCGGCTTCTCAACCACGCAGCAAGGAGAAATGAGGGAAAAGGATCTCCTCCTCGCTGCAGCCACTAAGCCATCTGAACTTTAGATGCAACATTTTCAGCAAAAAGTTGAAAGATTTCACAGCACAGTGACTTGGAATGGACAATAGGCCTATTTAGGCAATTATATTATGCAGGCTTTGTTATTAGGCAGCCCTGCTCAGTCCCAGAAAGTCTGGATAATCAAAAGTGTCCAAGTACAGGAAGGGGAAAAGTACAACCCCACCCTCCCGCACAGCCGCTGCCAGGACCTCTGGATTTGAAGGGTAAAGTCTATTTACTGAAGCTCCTTGGCCATTTTATACATCAACTGATATCCTTCCTCATGGGGCTGAGCGCTACAGCCCAGCGAAGCTCTGAGAAGCCCTCCGAAACCACAACTAATTTGGCCCCAGCCATCCGCCCCTGTAAACTCACTGCTCAGAGGCTGCTGCCAGCCCCCCAGGCAGAAACTGCGAGGGGGAGAGGGATGCTCCCCCCTTGCTCGCACGCATACCAGCGCCGGTCCCCACGGCCAAACAGCTCTGGAAACTCATCGCAGCTGTGCTCTGCTTTTGAGGTCTCAAATAGGATGGGGCACGGCGCGGCCGACCGCGGCAGACAGCGGCCCTTTCTCAGCACAATGTCCCTTTCACAACCCCGCTCCCAAATCTAAATGCTGGCGGTGTAACACTGCTGTAGTTCATCGGCCGCGTAAAGGGTGGTGTATAAATTAGACCTGAGCAAAAACACTCGCTTGGGGTGTGTTTAAGGGAGGTGGAAGCATAATCCACGGACCGGGGCGCCTCGCTCCCTGCACACCCCCCGAGCAAAGCCCCTGAGCTCGGCGGGGCCGCGGTGCAGGCGTGACGCACACATGGCTAATGAAGACAGCTCAGCAGTAAATGGGGATTTAACTGGATGTGAGGATGACTAACTTAGCTGTCTGAAACATTATCTCTCTCTTTCAACTCCTTAACTTCGTCGTAACCCTCCTGGAGGTAGCGCCCGCACCAGCCTGGCTTTGTTCTGACAAGTTGCACCTCTGCTGCACAGACTCATCAGGCAAGCAGGGAGTCACCCAAGGATACATCGCTTTTCCTCCAAGCTTATCCCACCCCGACTTCACCAGCGGACGCCCCTCATCAGTTTTGTCTGCAGGAGTTTTTGACAGCGGTGCGTGTCCATTCGACTCCAGTGCCAGCAGCTGAATCAGGCTAAGTGTATCAAGAGTCTTGGCAGAGAATAGTTGCTCTCCTTCAAATTATTTTAAAAGAAAAATATCTCTGTGCAATTTTTTTTTAAATGAAGGGTCTCAGAAACAAACACTTTTCATCACATGTTTCAGGGCATTAAGCTACAAGCATAAAAAGCTAAACAAAGACTGTATCCCTAAGTAAATCAGTCCTAGCGATTTGGCTGTAAAGTTTATAAATGGACTTTAAAGAAAATAACCTGGTTCAAACAGATCTTGCCTTCTGGGCACTAGCAAACACACCTGCAGCAATTTGATACCTGGGAATGCAGATTACAAGTCCTTCACTTCAAAATGTTTGTTTTTAAATTGAGAAAGATGAAAGAAAATAAAGTACTGATCTTTTTTTTCTGTTGAGCACAGATGTTTCCAGTATTTCCAGTGCTTGCAGGGAACGAGAACCTGACCCAAACACCGCAATAATCTGGAATTCAGAAGGAAACCGCATGCCTTGTAGAGTACCATCTTCACGAACTTTCTAAAACTTAATACCTGCTAGATCCTCTCCAGGCAAACACTTCCAACCAAACCAAAAAAAGAGCTCTATACTACAGGAGCCTTGACACTCTATTATGTTTTGCTGCCATCTCCATAATTTTTGCCTTCATCAAATTTCTTATTCTTCTAAACCTAACAAAACGCGGTAGGCAGTAGTCTTGATATAATTAGCTGAAACACTACATACTGCCAAACAAACTTACTCTTGTTTTGGGCATGCTCATTAGGTATTTTTGCCTGTTTAATTAACGAAGACTAATGAAGACTTTTTTAATAGGCTTTTCCAAGTCCAAGAGAAAATCACAATTTCTTTCAGCTCCTCTCTCAGGCCCTGTCCCATTCCCACTTCCGCAGTATTTAGTTAGCTCATATTTGACCAAAAGTTACTAATTTTCTCTCAGTATTTGTTGTCGCTGCATTACGAGGGAACAGAAAATTGTATCTTTCTTTAAAAAGTATCTATTACTCATTCTTGCAATCTTAACTCTTTTGTTCTCTTAAGAACTATTCTTTTCTAATTTGATTATGCTGCCCCGATTTTTATCTTAAAAGGAGTGAGAATGACGTATGATTAAAAGTGCAGTCAGTTCTACTCTCATTTCCGAGTCTATAATTTTCTTTGCAAATAAATAATTTCTTTTTAAGCCTACATCAATATAACCAATATCTCATAAAACATAAACATGCCTGAGTGCAATGGTAGGTATTTTTGTGTGTGTGTCCATAACGCATCTTGCAGTATACAGTCGCTAACCTTTGGATTGCAAACCCATAGCAGGTTTTTCCTCCCACAGGGGGGAGGACAAAAATACCACACAAGTTAAGGTCATGTTTGGGTTGCGCCTTACCCCTCTATTTTTACTTTGCAGACCCTCGTGGACTAGAAAATTCGTGATGCTGCAGGACTGCTCTTGCTTAGTGAATCAGAACGGGATTAACAGGCTACCGATGTGCTGAAGTTGGAGACCTACAGCGTTCTGCCCTAACCCCTGCAATGGCCAATTTTGCCAGCATTTCAGTGGAAACCCTGGTGCTGTCTGGGATCGTTACTGGCCTGTTCAGAGCCTGCTCTATCCATGTATTAGTCCCTCAACAACCATTTACCTTTTACTCCACAATCACGTCTCTATCTAAGCAATATTTCTAAGGCCTGAAGCAATGGCTGCAGGTGTACTGTTTTTTATGGCGGAGCCAAAAATAAAACAACAAACTAGACCAAAACACCTAGCTGTTACGAGCCTAATAATTTCAAAATTTAGCTGTGAATACATTCCATTAAATCACAGAGGTCTTCATAAAAACAGACAATCAGGAAATATTTGAGTTAGAATTAAACATTCCTATCTTTATATTTATAAGCACTGTAGCAACATTTAAACCATTAAAAGCTTTCTGGACCACAAAAATTCTGTTTTTGTCATTATTCTCAAGAGATGCAAGATAAAAATCTTACATGCTGAGTCAATTTTAGTATTTTATAATCCATTCACGTACATTTACCCCCACACATAAAGTTCTTACATGTTCTTCGAAATGAAAACCAAAACTCGCCCTAGGAATCAAACAGAATTCTTCATTTGGACCCTAACTAAACTGCTTTTCCACATTTCTATACTATTAACTTTCGCAGTTCAAATTACAGTCACCGTATTCTGATTCAGGTTTCGGCACGATTTTAAATTCCCATGCAGTAAAGACTAATCTTATTGGTTAAAAAGTTGAGACTGGATTCCTGAATGCATTTTCCTGTACTTTTTATTTACTCTTGCTAATATGAGTTTCTTTGATTAGCTAAACTTTGCTGTTATCAACACTTGTCTCTTATCACAGGCCCTAGGCAAATGACATATTTACCACTCATTCCATTCTGATAAGGGTAATCCTGTGTTTAACTTGCCCAAGAACAAACACCATATATTTTGTTTTTAAGAATCTTGCTTCTAGGTATTCACAGCATACAAGAGAATGAGTAGGGCGTTTTAAAACCAGAAGTTAGTTAAGAATATATTGTGAATGTAAGCTCTTAATGACAGTATATGCCTCCTACTCCAGGAAAGTTTATTTAACTCCAAGTTTCCGCAATATCACCGCTTAAGTTGTACTAAAGTTTAAACTATGGAAGGAGGAAAACACATTTTTAGTAAAACAACTGTTTTGTTTTCATTTTTTTTCCCTCTTAACTGAAGCTCTCCCCTAGTTATTAACATTATTTCGAACTAAAAGCTTTGTTTCTCATCTTGTTTGAAGCATTTTGAAAACAGCGCGGAGAAAATAAACATCCCATGGTGAACTTCAGAGCCTAATTTTCATTGTAAAGACCATCAAAATATTTGCAGTGTTGTAGGCCAGCAGTCACTGATTTTTACAATTCTGTTTTCATTACTCAACAACCCACACAAACGTCAGATGGCGACTGAAAACATTTGAGCAGAGTGAAAAACACACTATTTCACCAAGCATGTTTAAGTTTATTTTTCAACTCCTCACTCCACCCCTTTGACACAAACTATTCTAATGCCTAGCTAACTTTTTAACATACCGCAAAACAAAAAAATCTCAAACAGAACTTTACGGTTAATGGCGTACTGAAGTGCCTGAGAGCGTGCTAAAAACGTTTTGATAGATAGCCAAGTCATTTATCTAAATCACCGTCAGAGCAGTGAAGCATCCTGCAAGCTTTTATGCAGAGTATAAGGTGACACTTTCTGGCACATTTTGTCATTTCTCAAACTTGAAACCGTGGTGTTAAAATCCTGCCATTGTTTACTGTCTGTGTATTTCAACAACAAATAAGGAACCTACAACATCATAACATTTTCAGAAGTGTTCTGCCACTTACTCTCCCTCCTCTGCTACCAGTGCAACGCTGCCTGCATCTCAAGGTATAGAAATAATTGATGGTTAAACTCAAAGGGTGTTCACAGTAAGTAGTTTTCTAGCAAAACAGCAACTTCTTAGAGCAACAAAGTGAAGAAGAAAGGTGGCAGCAAGGTCAGTACAAAGAAATATTGCCTTTTCTTCAGAAACTTAAAACTACTGTCTGATTTTTGGAATGGCACCTACCCACTGCAATTCCGCGTCTTTGCAAGAACTGTACAGAGCAGCATTTTAATTGCTTGGCTGCTCTGCTAAAACACACTTCGAGACAACATGCATCCAGATTATCAAACGGGCTACAAAATTAGATTAAGGAGGCAAAAGAAAAAGAAAACTACCAGAGAGATGTTATGTAAATTCGTCCTTCACTGGTTGAAGTTTTGCAAGTATTTGCTGTATTGTATTACAATTTTATGTGTTCCTGCTTGGCTCCACAACTGTTGTTAGGATCAATATGCTACATGAGAAGGGATAAGCAGAAAGCAGCCCGGTGCTGCTTTCCTTTTCTTTTCTTGCCAAAAGAAGAAAAAAAGGCTTGCAAACCCCGTTTTTCACAAAAACTCCCCCCACCTCTCATTACCCCTGCGCTTAATTACAAGCGTTTATTTTTTAAACACATGCAAATAATAACAACAACAACAACAACAACAATTACTTTAAAGTGGAAAAAATAACAGATGGGACCTACATTGAGCACTGTGCCGGTGTTGCCACTCTGTTTGTGCCAATCCACTGAAGCATGCTTTGAGAGCCTTCTCCTGGAGCATGCAGGAAGACGGACTCGCAGTGTAGAAATCCAGCATCTGAGCAGGGCTCACTGCTAGGACATCCATACAGTCAAACATGATTCCCCCTGCACAGAATGCTTGCAAAAGTGCTTTCCTCTAGGTGTGGAGGAAAATGGCACATAAAAGTACACCCAACTCCATCAAACTCTGCCCCTTTTTTGGCACGTAGGCTGTTGGTCTTTTTCCCAGACCAGAATCATGAATTATGACAGACAACACAGCTAAAAGCCTGTAATTGATCCAAATGATCATTTACCATTTTCCAGGCTGCCCAGCCAATCCAGCAAGATGGGGGGATTCAAGCCGCATTCCAAGTTTTAGCTCCCATCCATTTCCCCCCCAAATTTCTTTAGAGTCAGTCTCGGTCCTGGGGCGCTCGCCGGTTGCGTGCCGCGTCCCACGCCGTGCCGATCTCTCGCCTCCCAGAGATAAAACGGCTCCGGTAGGGACTCGGGATCCCCCTCGGCCGCGAATAGATCCTTCTGCCTCTGAACAGCTCACTTCCTACTACTTGTGTCACAGGGAATGAAAGATTGAATTGCCTAATATATGCGAGTGAACTTTCCGTGAACCCTTCCCAGGCTGCTAACCTTCAAATGACCCAAGCGGTCTGACATCACCAGCTCCCAGGATTCTCACACGCCTTCACAACTCCCAGCAGCCCTGCAAAAAAAAAAAGCAGGCAGGCAAACAGGCAGGCAGGCAGGGCAAACGAACGGCGCCGCGCCCGCTGCCGCTGAGGCGGGGCGGCAACGGCGGGTGCGGAGCGGGAGAGCCAACTCGCAAAAAGATCCGAAATAATAAAGTGAAAAAAAAACCCCAACGAACAACGAGGAGGAGGAGGAAGGGGGTGGGAATTGAGACCAGCGATGTTTTTGGCAGTTACGGAGAACGGAGGATTTTAAAATTCCAGCTCAATTTGTTAAAAGATCTGTGCCCCCCCCCATTCCTTTCCTCCCTGAAGAGGCCACAAGCGAGGTGCAGACGTCGGCCACCGTACCAGAGCCGTGGACACCAGCTTCGCCCCAACTTCTGGGGTGGCAGGGCTGGGTGCTGAGCAGCCCCTCACCCTAACCCTGCCCTGTTTGATGCCACCAGCAGAGACGATGGTTGGCACCAGCCCCCCTCCCAGCCGGGACCTCACATGCCGAATCCTCCTGGGGTGTGGCGTCAGGCTCCATCTCTCCCCATCACCCCTTACTCTCACTTCTAAAACATCCCAAGGCCTCTCTGATGGGCCAGATTCCACAGGCGCCATCGCCTGGGAGGGCCCATCCCCATCACCCAGCCTAGGGCTGGAGGCAGCCACACGACCCCTCTTCTCCATGGCCTGGGGGCCACCGGGTCCTGGCTGTCTCTGATTAGCAGAAAGGGGCCAGGGCTGCTCGTGTGGCCCCGTAGGGGCTGTATCAGCTTTCAGAGGGCTAATAAGCCCCAGCTTCTCGGGGCGGAGAAAGGCCATGAGCAGGTCCATGAGGAACAAGACTCATCCCAGGGTGCCAGGAGGGGAGACCCTGGCTACCCCCTCCCCAGGGCAGGCAGCTCTGGCTGCCCCCTCACAGCCATTTTAAAGGCACAAGTCTGCTCCCACCAAAATACAGAGGTCTTGGTGAAACCGCACTCCTAGCAGCCCTCACTCGTGGCAGGAGTAAGTGCCAAGGCCTTCCCAGCTCTGTGGCCAAGATGCTGCAGCCAGCACCATGCTAGCCCACCATTTGCACCAAGCAAATTTTTAGGTAAATAACTACATTCTGCAAAGTCTGGATCACAGAGAGAGACTCTATCGAGGCCTCCGCTAGTCCTTACTTCTACAGACACATTAAAAATGAAAAGTAACAGCCTGGAAACACTCCTCTGCCCCACTGGAAAGGATGAGCTCAATGGCCACGTGCACACTTTCATTTTAAGCAAGTGAGCCAAGTCGCCTCAGCCCTGGCGGATTGAGCACCGGCCTGGAGCGAGGTTTTTTCCAAGGCACAGAGGAGGCCCGCTCCCAGCCCCAAAGCTAGCTCGGGTTTGGAAACTGGAAAATGAAACCCTTGATTACTGACTATTTCTTGAAAAACCCAAAATGGGACTCAGGCAGAGCAGGGAACGCTGCACACACACTTGGCACACAAATGGCGACCATAAAACGCTGGGGAGAGACTCACTGTGAGACCTGCACAGCCGCTTTAATGGACGCGGTGTCCCCTCTCCACAAAAAGTTCTTTGATGAACCAAAAGCTCTCTGACAATGCCTGCAGATTGTATTAACAAAACTTTTCACACAGGTTCAAGAACTTAAGAAAAAAACTCACAAAATAAAACCCCACACACAGCACGCACACTCGTTCCCTGAAACTGATACACCCCGTTGAAAACCAGCGGCCAGCAAAAAGGCCTGCTGCAATCTGGAAGCAAATCCATTTGAAGATATAAAAACAAAAGCTTTTCTTAGCTTCCTTCCCCTCCGACAAGAGAGCTCTGGCTGTCCCTGCAGCAGGCAGCCTCTCTCCCCATCTTCCCTCCCAGCAGAAGAGCTACAAGCGCTGGAGTTTAACAGCGTCTTCTGAAGGACTTTTTAAGGGCTTTCTCAGTCCATCGGAGTGTCCTCCCCCAGCCCAGACTCCTCCATCTGAAGAAGTGCCTGACACTCTGTAATCCAAAGATTATGCACAGCGCACGTTTATCAAAAAAGCCATCCTTCAGGGAAGGCTCGTTTAAACCACGGCACAGCAAGCAGCGTTCGCTGCATTACAAAGGCAAGTGGCTAATTTTTTGGTTAAAATCTCAGCTGACTACATTGCTACAATTTTGTTTTGAGTAGCAAAGCTAAATGAAAAGACAGTATTTTCTAACCAAATGACACAGAACGCACAAGGAGTCTGGAACATGCATTGTGTCGCCACAAAAATAACTGGAAAGGATTATACAAAACACAGTATGTTTTGTCAGTCTCCAATTTAGGGAAAAAGCAGCATTTTGTGTGGACCAAGGTTCTACGAACAGTTTAAGCTTCTGCCAAGAAAAACATCTTGCCCATGTGAGTTAAAATAAACAAAATCAGGCAAACAGAAATACAGTTCTGTTTATTCCATTAGCAGTCTTATAATACCGTATTTAAAAATAAAACCTGCCCGTTGTACCTCAAAATGTAGACTGGCAACTTCTGAAAGTAAATGCCAAGAAGTCATGCTTAACTGTGTCTGAATTGAAAAAGATTGCTTTTTCTCACTGTATCTAAACGAGCCAGGTAACTCATCATGTTTTATTACGAATAATAGTTGTGCTAATGCTTATACTTATTACTAAAACCACATGTAATTAGCGAATTCTTCAAATAGCCTAATGATTTGCTCGCATACTATTTCTACAATACAGTAATTTATGTATGTCATATTTCACTCCAAAGTAGCATGATACTTGTTTTTCTTAAGCAGAGTATCAGCTACACTGATAAAATGGTCAGTATTTTCTAATTTAGATCACGACTAATCATAATTGTTCTGATAACTAATTCAAATGTAATGAAATTTTAAGTATTGCCACATATTTTAAATGCCTACCCAGCTCCCATAGAGGAGCAAGTAGGTAACACCTCTCCAATATCTTCTACTTTATCCGTGCAAAGAAATTGTGATTTCACATCACTGCTTTGATCTGTTTTCTCTCAGATGCAATGGCAGAAACTTTACAATAAACATATTCTTAGCCACAAGTGAAATAAAAAGCAAAAGTTCAAGTCAGAAATCTATTTCCTTTGGTGTTACTGTATATTTGTCAGTGTGACATAGCACATTTGAAACCCATAATCATAAAACAAAAATTTACAGCCAAGGTTTAGGGTCTACATCTGTTTCTCTGGTTTTTGTACTGCAATTACCCACTGGACAATTCAGAAAGCAGCACTATGAATCATGTACTGCACACATGTTTGTGCTGGTCACTTTTTTGTTAGTACAAGAGGCTGAGGATGCCATAATATGCTTCACTGAGAGAGAGCATTAACTAGAATTAGGATGAGTGCACTGGGCGCTCTAATAAAAATGACTTTACTAGAAGCAACAGAGTACTCCTGGAAAATTACGGGCATATTTATAGGATGGAAAAATTAAGAAGTACATGCAAAAATACTCCAAAATATACCTCAGGGGAAGCAGACTTTTTTTCATGTTGTTGGTGCATGCATGCATTTTACTATTAATCAAATGTAGCACTCTCTTGAAACAGTTTTGACAGCAGAGTAAATGGTTACTAGTGAATGATGTGTATGTTTAAGCAGTGAAAGCAGAGACAAAGTGATGTTTTCTTCTACTCCCTAGGCAAGAGCTGACACTAAGCTTGCTGCCTCAGCTTTGATACTCACAGATTCCTTTGTGGCAGTTGCTGGGAGAATCACTGGCAGTTCACTAACCCTGCCTCACACACAGGGGCTTTGATTTTTACCTCTTCATTGAGAATAGATGTTAATATGAAACAGCACTTGTCTGCCTTGCTGCCTTTTTTTCTAGATGGTTCTGCCATCCGCCACCCAAACTAGTGATGATCCAGGGCTTCAAATCTAAAAACCCGAATGCCCCTCCATTACATGTATTTTTTAGTGTTATAGGATGTTTTCGTTGTGTCTCAAGCACGAGAACGATGTCAAAAATTATGGGGAAGAGAATCAGTGGGTCACAAGAGAATGGCTGGATATTTAAAACTCTAAGGTAGTCCTGAGGAAATGGGTATCAATCCTGAGCAAGAATGGCCCTGAAGAAAATAACACAGTAAAATTACTGGCACAAAATGGCACATAGGGCATGGAAAAAAACCCACGAAGTACAGTGAAATTAAGTCAAAAAGGGGTTTCTTGTGACTGCTATGCACGACTATGCATAACTTGCAATGACTGAAACAGGAATTTGCACGTAACAGGAAGAATTACTTCAGGCCTGAAATATAACAGCAACTGGTGAAAGACTATTCAGTGCAGAGCAGTATTTTATTTTAGATGGGAAAAGCAGAGTTAGTGAGCTCCAGACCCAGAACTTGGGCATGCAATCAGTCTGCAAGTCACTTACCGATAAAGGCTTTTTGTCTGTTTTAATCAGCGGCCGTATATTGGTAAAGATGCCTGTTAAAGCTGATTGCTTAACTTAAAGGCTATAAACATAATTCAACTCCACAAACTTGAGCACATTTCACAGAATCCATACCGTGTTTTATTCTCCTTTGGCCTGGAGCCAGGGGAAGAGAACTGCCCGATATGATAAAACTGGAAGTTTATCTGGTTCAGCAACCCATTGCTAAGAGTGACTGCTACTAGATCTTTCTAAGGAAAATATAGAGATACCTAGTGATTGGCAAAGTATAGCTCACCTGTAGGTCCTCTAATAGCCTGTTTCTCTAACGGCAAATCAATTAAGCATTAAAGCATGAGATTTAATATCCTTTCCAAATTCGTTTTTGGTAGTAGCCCTGATACTCTAGATATTCATAATATAGCTAATGTCTTCATGGATTGCGATAAATTTGAGGCTCCGTGACACAGAAGGAGATACTAAGTTATTGGGCTTTGAGACAAAAAAGGATATATATTTTTTAAAACACTGTAAAACTCCTCCACACTGCAAATAAAAGAAAACACAGCACAAAATGCTCTCTGAGGCCCCAAAGGCAGAGTGCTGTAGGCTCCAGAAAGGTTGGCAAAGAGGCAATGACATCATGTGCCTAAAGAGGGGATGACATGCATTTTTGAAGAATATAAAAGGAAAAAGCATTATTACATTAAAAATTGGCTACATACTGAATATACACTTGCTGTTTAGGAGGATCTTGCAGTGCAAACACCACCGCTAAATGGTTGCCAGAAAAAAAAAAAATAAAAGTGAGAAAAAAAAAGTTTGTTTCATTTTTTTTTCTTTTTAAATGACCAGAAACTGCTGTTTCAAGGTTTAGCCAAGAAACAGATTTTGTACTGCTGGCCTATAAATTCCTCAAAACACAGTTATAATGGAAATGCTGAGGTAACTGGAGTGCCATGCGCGGCAGTGACACATTGCATTATATAATCCAGGGAGAATGAGGGCTGGGAGATCTGTAAAACCAAAGCAGAAGCAAGAGGTAGGAAAGTGCAGAAGACCAAGTAGAAATATCGAATATTAAACTGCAGAGAATACTTCTAACAATAAAGTTTCTGATAGGCTGAATGTGTTCACGGTTGGCTGAAGGCGAAAGAGCACAGAGCTCCATTAAAAATAAAACAGAGATTCCAAAAGGCTATTCGAGTAACTGTTTTGTTTCTGCCTTTTATTAGGGAGGGAAAGAAAGTTACCTAACAAAAGGACAGTATTTCCTGATGTTCTGATATCCTGAAAGGTGTCTCACAATGTGTAAATAAATAACAGAAGATGCAGAATAAGTGGAGTTCTGAACACAGATGACTCAAACCCTAGTTGTAACCAGAATCAGAACATAAATTGGGACAAGAGTATTTCTGCTAATGGCAGCTTAAACTCTTAGCGAAAAGTTAGCCCTAGTGACTTTTGTCCAACAAAAGACCAAAGTTAGTGAGCAATAACTGGAACTACAGCTCAGTGAAGATATATATCTTAACAAAGACTAAACCTTGCTTAAGGCAGACTTAAGCAGCATTTAGGGCTTATGCTCCTGCACTGCTGCACGGACAACCCATACAGAGGGATCCCAGAGGCCGGCAAGAGCTGAACCACACTTGGGCAGAGCTCTGGTCACATAAAACCCAATGCAGATGGGACTGGATTTACACCATTAGTGTAAAATGCGATAGATCAACAGCTTGGCAGCTTGACACATGTATTCATGATAATCCAATTCCTGCTTTGCTAGTTCCCAAACCTACATCAAACACCACAAGAACAGTCCAATATCCTATCTGTGGGCATCTTAAAAAGCAAAATGAAGGAGTGACTGGAAAACGCGCTGGCATACCTGCCTGGCTAGCAGAGGTAATGACAGCAATAACAACGTGGTGACACCACCTGAAATTTGCTGGCAACGATGGTCATCCTGCCCACACCTCTATTCTACCTGTTGCCCTAATGCACTGTACAATCACACCTTCATTTTATAGTGCAGGTGTACTTTTTGTTTGGGGAACAGCCTGCATGAAGTTTTGCTGTAAATGAGGTAGAATCACCCCAAAACTAAGGGATGTATTTGGCAAACTGGTGACTCTTTTCTTTTGTAGAATATGTGCCATCAATACTGTATGAATTAACTGAGGGCACACGTGTCCTCTCAGGAACACTGTTATCACTGCAACTTTATTGACGTAGCCTGAAAAGTAAACTTTGCTAACAGGTTCAGTTTGACAAGGATACAGGTGTATCACTGTACCAATTGCTGAGCAGGTAAGGGATTCTGTATATCCCTTTTATGCTACAATAACTGTCCACGATTGGGCTGTTGCAGATACAACTCTTTCAAAAAGGAAAGATCACTGTCTCACCCTACGTTGTTATACCAATGTAACATTCAAACGTAGACAAGATCTCAGCAAAATTCAGGCTGGGTTGGACTCCACTTGCATTCAGAACAAGCAGTGGCAGCATGAATGATGTTCAGCCTACAACACTTGGAAAATGCTTTCTAGTTTTCAAACTCTACTTGAATACACCTATCAAATTGTTCTTTGGTGCCTTCTTCAAATTCTACTTGACTTCCACAGTCTAAGTCTACAAAGGAAAATCTGCATGGTCTCAAACCTACTTGATGAAGCTAATCCCATATGATTAAACAGATCTGCAAACTCCCATACTGTTGGTCTGCAAGACTCCCGTATCAGGCCACAGAAGAGACTGAATGTCCAGTCACATTACAGCCATGCTCAGGGAATCATGACTGACACACACGCTTTAACCGAAGAGGACTTGCAGAGCTTGGGTGCATTTGGAGACTACGGTGGTCAATAGCAGATTTCCCTGGGCATCATCATGTGCAGTATCATGAATTTTTGTCCTTCTGGGGCCTTTTGTGCCACATATAGTGAAGGACATTCAAGATGGTCTCTAAGCACGTAATGCAGCATATCAGGTTTGACAGGACAGTAAAACTATTACATTTGTTTTGCATAAATGAGACCACTCTTCATTTTTCTTGAGCATTTTTCTACCTGAATAATTCTTCATAGACCTTGCCAAATAAACATTCCTTTTAATCCACCCACAGTTTTGGGCAAACTTCCTCAAGAGCAGGCTTCTCATTCATGGGACACTAATCTTCCCTGTATTCTTATCAAGCTATCAGAATAACAGACTTCACCCTCATATATGGAGACATGCAAAGAAGAATGCACAGAAGGAAACTCTTTTCTCTACAAAAATGGCTCAGAGATCTCGCCCTTGCTGCATCCACCCATTCTGCCTCTGGCATGAAGTATCCCAAAGGATAAGCCAGAGGACAGGGTTATGGCCCGACTTCTTCAAGGAATTATCAAGACTACAGGATGGCGAAAGTACGCCTCAAACCACGGGAGGTTTAGTAACAGGACAGAGGCATGCACACATCCTCAATTGTAAGAAATGCGTAATTCTCCTTAAGAAGTACAGCATCATGTTATCTTCAACCAGATCCTAAATAACTAAACTAAATGCCAAATTAATACACGTTATTCAAAGACTTCTAAAATTTGAAAAGTTCTGTCTGCTGGATCCCCTAAATTTGCCTAAAACTTGTTAATTTATTTTATTTTTTTGGAAAACAGACTTGCTGAGAGTACAAGCACACACCACTGACACTCACGCTTTTTCTGCCAGCTGAACAATGCAGGAACGTTGTGTCACTCAGAGGCAGGACTGCGCAAGCACGTAGGAAAGGCCAAGAACTTTGCCAACACAAATTATCAGGCAGAACCCCACTGGAAAAAATGAGGCACAAAAATTTAAGCGAAGTGCAAAACTTACTGGGAAGTGAACGACATGTTGACAAATACCACTCCACTCTCTTTCTTCCTATCAGAACCCAGCAGCCGAAGCAGAGATTCCTAAGTGGTGTTTTTACAGGCCAAGCTCAGGCTCTCCCTCATCTTATCAGTAGCCTTCAAAGGGACTGTGGGTGGATCTCCTCCAGGAAAAAAAGAAAAAAAATAACAAAAAAAACCTCTAAGAAGCACCACCTCTTCCATACAAACATATTGGCACAACCACAGAGGCTTTCCTTAAGTTGTGAGACTTTGAGAAAACACACCTGGCTCTTCTAAAGACGAAATTAAAGAATTCATGCTCCAGCCCTCAAGCCTTGAGTGGCCTTAAGAAGAGGAATAGCTACAGAGTGTCTAATCAGGACAAAGGGAAAATCAATACTGGCTTCTTGACATATATTAGGCAGGAAGGAACAGCTTAAGGCTGAGTCATTCAGCCACTCTTTCTGCACAAGCAAGTGGGTTGACGTCTATGTGTACAGGTGAGAACAGAAGGGCAGGAGAAGGCTTTCGGGAGGCCTGAAAGCAAACCAAGGCATGTGCCACTTTGAAGGTCTTTGGGAAAATTTCAGCTTTTAAAAGTTTTCTTGATTTGGTGCAAGAGAGATCTTTCTACACACTAGTCAAAGTTGTCAAAAGTAACATTTTCAGGGATAAATGCACGCCATTGTACTGTTATTTTCTGACTGTGGTGCGGAATACAATTATTTAAGACTCGGTGGGAGAGTGTGAAAGGAGCAGGAGTGTAATTCCAGTTCAGAAAAAGTCCAATAACTGACAACATGTAAGAAACACAAGATAGATGTATTGTGTTGTCGGGCTGAGTCCCATTGGCTGGAAACCCTGACTCTCCCAGCAGGACTCAGTTACATAGCAACTCCTGAGGGCAGATTAACACTTTCCCAGCCAATGTATCTGGCATGATTTAAGTGACCTTTTCCTCCTCCTGCTTCGGAATAACGTCATAGGTTTGCAAAAAAAGTTTGGAAAAAATAAGTCAAGTGCTAATAAGGTAAAAGCAAAGCTATCTGAATCACCACAGGATGCTGATGGTACAATGAACAGAATGCATGGAGTTCAGGTCGGTCGAAATTATATTTGATACCATCAGGTGTTGTGACATATGCAAAACATACAACGTATTTTTCATCAAACAGTTCATGCAAGTACCAATGGTGTCTTTCACCCAAATTCTGCCCACCTCATGACTTCCGTCTAGATAATTAGTGAAGCATTAAAAAGTCCTCAGCTGCTGGTAGTGGTAATGTTTAGTTAATCTATAGGAGAAATTTTTCACCATCAGAGAACATGTCGCTTTCATCCAAAACTGTACAGGCCGACTACTGTAAACTCTTAACAAGTCTTGCAAATCTTATGACACTAGTTTTGGGGTTTTTTTTCTAATAGTCCTTTTTAATTACTAGGATCAAGTAATTACATGAGATTCTCAAATTATTTCTTACAGCAATTCCCCTATTTTGTTTTTAGAACTGCATTACATTTATGCGTATGTATGTTATAAACACAAATATGTATAACATATATTAGCATAGCATTATTCCTGCTCTCCTGGTTATCGGGAATAACAAAGTTTGAATCTAAAAACGTCAACAGCCAGGACAACAAAGACTCCTAAAGCTCTCTATTTTTAAAATGTTATCATTTAGCCCCCCCTGGTTGCCCACCTTGTGAGAGAGCAAGATGGCCTCTGGGGACCAGGAAGGGCACACATCCTCACTCAGGACGTACCCCATGCGGTCACACTTCACTGCTGCGAGCCACAGCTGTGCACCATTAAGAAAAAGGAGCTACTAGGTTTCCAGCAGAGAAAATAAGAGATCAGACTGATGTGATACACCCTTATTTCTGACTGTTTTCTGGACACATTAAGTGAGAGCCATCCATCTCATTTCTTCTTTTTCTTATTTTTACATGCCAAAACTGGACTCACGGCACTACGGGCACTAACTGGGGCTAAGAAGGGCAGGCACCATTGACACTACCCTACTTCAGACACACAGGGTAAGCCTATACCTTTCCTTTCCTCTGGAAGAGCCAGCAATGCTCTCAGCTGAAGGTTCAGGGGAGAAAAGCCTTGAACCAAGTCTTCTTCTGCTCCTCTTTCCTCACCCATCATCCTCACACAGCGAGTTCTGTAACACACACCTCCCACCTCTGCATGGAGGATATTCACTGCTCAGGAGTAGTTACAAGAAACCAAAAATTAATTTCCTCTAATAACACAGAGAATGTTGTTCAAGTTTCTTGTTTTCTTAATTGCTTTTAAAAAAAAACCACCCAGGTAACCTTTGTCTGTTTGTAAAAGGACTACATACGTGTTTAAGACATGCCTCCCTTTTCTAAGCATTTCACATTCTAGAAGTTCATCTATATTTTCTTTGTATGGTTCTCATAGACCACTTGTAGATCCAGGTGGGATAGAAAGAAACCATTTTAAATTATATTTATTATTAAATTTGGCTTCCTGCATATCTTGAAAGCTCTTCTTGAATAACTTAGCTGCTGACTTGATAAAATTAGTTTTATGAAGAGTATCAACGCAGTGTAGGAGAGATTAGTCCAAGAAGAAGTACTCCAAAAATATTCTGTGGTCTGAAAATTAACTAGCAAGAATCAATTTCATTTCTTATTGTGCATTTTTTTAAAAAGTTCATCTTTTGCTATCATTATTCATTTAAAACTATCCCTGATACCATTGGAAACTTAGCCTCTAAAAGAGTAGAACCTGAAGAACTGGGTTCAAGGTGCTTATGTTCTGTTGAAATCACCTTTTCGTGCAAATGCCAAAACACACACCTATCAAGTATGTGTGTTCTTCATTAAACTAATGCTTTCCTGCATAATAAACAAGATGGTACCAAATATAGGTGTATTCCCATGTCCTGCTACTAAGGTAGGCGATATCAAAATAAATTGGCAACCGTATCATTATATCAATCTCCAGTATTACTGAATCAGTACTATAACCATAATTAACTAGCTGCAGGTCAAATTTCTAATAAATCTTTAGAAATTAAATGTATAATTTGTCAAAACCATATGCCTTCATAAATTGATTATTCAGAATTTAGAAGCTTTTTAATTAGGAAGAAATTTATGCAATACCATGTGTAATAATTACGAATCAGCTCTTCTGTGATATTTTTGTACATCAGCAAAAATTAAAACATTGGAAAACATTACCAGGTCATTGCAGTATTTCAATGTCAAAAGAAACACATAGTTTAAATGTAGAGGTTAAAGATATTTTCCCGTATCTTTTACATCTTATGTAGCTTTATGATCTCAGAACTGAAATCATTAACCAGATACAAAATCAATGAGAAAAAGACCTAATCGGACCATTTTCAAGTGCAGAGTCACTAAAAATGATTTATGCCACTGTGAAACTTTTTTACCATGCTTCTATAGTTTTACTAAACAGCATATATTCTAAGTCAAACTTCCATTTTATGCTACGCTAAACAGTATTTTGCTTCGCTCGTCTCTTCCAGCTAAAATTCTGAAAGTCTTTAACACTTTAAAAACATTGCCTTTAAAACGAGCATGAGGATATGACCCTGGTTTCCAAATGGGGGAAAAGAAAGTTAAGTGATATTTGTTCATGGACTGGAAGAAGCAAAAATTGCACCCCCAGCTCCCTTGCTCTCCTCTCCCATGCTTTCACCATGGGCCTATTCAGCCCCTGCACCCCCACAAGGGCTCTGGGTACTTCTATCAACATTTCATAGGAGAAGATTTTTTTTGACAGAGAACACAAAAGCTGCTTTGTTGGAAGTCTGGGCACTTTTTTTCTACCTAATAAAAACATGAATAGAAGTGGGACCTCAGCAAGCATATGGCAGAAAGTCTGGACTAACTGAAAAAAAGAAAGGGCCTAGAAGAGTTTGCTCTGTGTCATTCCCCAACATGTTTACTGCCGAATGTATACGGTGTAAATAAGGAGTATGCAGAGTGGGCCATAATGGAACATTGTTTATGTGCACATCCTGGCAAATGCATATACAGCGCGGAGACTATTTCCAAGCAGAACATAAACACAAAGGGGGAGTGATGACAAACAAGTATTCCAAGGCAAGAAAAATGTTATTCCATATACAAACCAAACAAACTAAAGTGGTTTCTCTCCTGCTAGGATCCAACTGGCAGCTCTCAGCTGTACACTCTATGTAGCTGTTAAAGAAATGAGAGACGGCCCAGGCTTACTGGTTGGCTTTCATTTTCTTAAGCGACCTTATTATGCTCCCAATATTAAAAAGAAAAACACAGTTAGGATTTTTATTTTACTCTCTTGCAAAAACATAACAAAACAAAACAGCCCTTTCATTCGGCCTGAATAAGAGCTGGGGAGATAGAGCTGATGCCAAGAAAACACCGTAAAGAATTAAACCACAGCTTTCCTACTCCAAGTTCCCACTGAAAGACAGAGAGTAATTTCTTTCTTCTGAAGGTCTCCCCCATAAACCTATTACATGGCTTTAGCAAGGGACACTAGTGTGACAATAAGTCAGAATTTTTCTTACCCTTTAATCGTTACTCATAAAAAGGAGGAGAGTTTAGAAAACTCAAGTTCTTGCAATTTCAAGACAGCAAACCAGGGGAAGA
>NW_010157140.1:85994-94628 GCF_000695765.1 Mesitornis unicolor
CTTCTGCAGTACAGAATATCATGCTTTGACATCAGCTATGTCAATAATCAGGTGTAATTTTTTCTCCTTTAAAACTAACTTCAAACACATACCCAACTAAAGGAGGGAGAAAAGGTGACAAGCAGGAAAACAGACGGTAGAGTAACAAGAACCACAGAAAGTCAACTGATAAAGCAGCTTTTTACATAATTAATAGGCCTCTTGAGGATATGAGGCACAGAAAGCAGGAGGCTTTAGTAAAGGATCATATGGGGTCCGCAACTTTGTGACATCCTTCGCAGAAATGCAGAACCAGCCTGTGGTTCTACTTCAAGATACTCAGAGCACGTGTCATTTCTCCTAAGCTCTAGATCTGGCCTCAACAAAGCATGAAATATAACTTCAGGACTGGGACTTGCACATAAGATTTCTGCTAGTCTGTGAAAACCTGGATCCAAATGTCCCGTGCTCAGACTTTATGAAGTCTTGTAGATTCAGTACATCACTCATTGGGAACATTTGTAGCACCTTTACAATACATATCAAGTCCTGTAATGGAACTGCATTGCTGTGTTCGTTGATTTTCCTTTTTTCCAAAAATATATCGGTTCCATTATACAAAACCAAAACAACCCTCACAAAGCTACTCACTGGCCACCAGTTTAACATTAACATCACACTTCAGAGTCCGAAGGAGGCATATTAAATTTTTGTTTTAATTCCCCTTGAACGCACCAACACCCACCTCATCCCAACACGACCTATGCATGCCTGCCTCTTGGGTTTATATTCAGCAGTCTGCAGAGCTGTACAGAGTTTGCACTGTGCTTCAGAAAACAACCCATTTCTAATAATTACTCTTGGTTACATGAGCCACTTACAGCACAATGACAGTGAGGGTGCAGAGAAATGCAAAGTACGAGCTCACGTGTTTTTTCCTCATTACAGAAGGCATTTTGGTGTCTGAATGCCTCCTGCATATTAGCGTTGTTTACCGTATAAAGATAAGCTTTGTAATGTGTGCTACACCACATCCAGTGAAGCAGGACTCCACCTCCATCATGGGAAGGTCTTCAGCTTCACAGCAGCTCCTGCCATGGGCAACCGTATGGCAAAGCTGAGGAGCTGTGAAGTCTGGGTTTGTATTAAGAATCCACATCTTATCCCTCACCCTTAAAGAAAGGTATTAAAGTATGGGAAGAATCTTAAATAATTTTGTCAACTCTCTCAACTTCATAGTGAGATTTGAAAAACCTTATTCTTTTTATCTAAGTTTCAGCAGTCAAGTGAGCAACTCAGTTTTCTTTGAAGAAGTCTTCACCTTGAAGGACTTGGAAGAATGGCCTACAAACATGGCATGTCAAAAGGCTAGAAAACTAAAGGATAAGCAAGAAATACTCTAAATTACTATTATTAAGCCTTTTAATTTGTATGTCATTATTATGATGTATTTTACATTTGGGGCTGGTAACACTGAGTAATTCAAAAACACAAAAGTAAATTCAGGATCTGAAGAAGCAGCAATAGAAAGGTACTGGAAACACTCTGAGACAAGCTTTGTATTCCTCGCTTTTTTGTGCAATCTCACTTACTGTTGTTTACTAAATAACTACATAAGAAATAGTATTCTTAATATACTCACCCCACCTCCTCTTTAAATTAAAATCGAGTTGTTATTTTAACCCTACTAAAGTATGTAATATAGTGATGATTTTAAATCTTGCTGATCACAAAATCCCTTTGATTTATCCCTCAGTTTACTATCTTTAACAAACATAATCCTAAAAACAATACAGGGGAAGATCTTACAGGCCTTCAAATGGTGGAGGGGAAGCAGGGAATGACTATATATGTAAAGCTACAGCTTCAGGGCTCATGACTTTCCTGTTGGAAAGCTTTCTGAATGCTGCTAATAAGGTCCTGCCAATGAGACCAGAAGCATATATTCATAAGAAAAGGCCCTCAGTGTGGGAAGGTAATTTTTTTCAAAAAATTTTTAATAAAAAGCTTATAGATGTGGGATCTGAATCTAACAATAGACATAAGTATCTCTAAATACATAGGAAAACATGAATATTATTAGAGGTGGCATGTTCATCGTGCCTGCCCCCCACCTCAAGGTCTGTAGTCACGATCGTGACAGCATGCTCAAAGCTTCTGTGAAGATACCAGACCTAGCTCTCAGCATTGGTGACCATATGGCAATAGCCACTTCATCATACAAAAATAAAAAATAAAATCTGCCCAGTATTCCATGCTGTCACAGCCGCAAGAAAATACATGGGTATTTATGTCTGTATTTTAGCAAAATACACCTGTCTTGTCTATCAGCCTTGTCCTCAGCCAAGATGCAGCCACCACCCTGCACCACAACTGGTTCTCCAATCATTTTGGGAATCTAGAGCTAAACAACATTTTAGCACAAACTTTCCCCCATGAATTCCAGGGAGTCTATGCAGAGGCACAGCAATTCCTCTTGCCTGTACCTAAATTCATAAATACCAGAGCTCGGTTCCAGCCCCGAGGCACATCTTGCATTCAAAACATTTCCTACTACACCACAGCACTGGCTTGGGGATGCCTATGGGGATGGTTTCTCGCTCAACTGACCCTTGAACCATGCCTGGCATCGCTGGGGAGAGGCCACCTGTGTGTTAACTGTCAATCTGGGCAACCCGCAGGACACCACCTTGGTCCATAACCTGACCCTGCTTGTTTCACTGATAGCCTTTGAACCCCTGTAGCATCCAAGCTCTGACCAGCAGCACGGGTAGGAACCATGCAATTCAAAGAGCTTCCTATGGCTTTTGCTGACTCTCAGGACCATTCCTCACACTGCAGTGGAGAAGGAGTCTGTGAGACTAAGTGTGGGACTTCAAAAGCCCATGAGAAGAGCTGAAAGCAGGACCTGTGACAGGTACTGTCATTCCAAGCAGCATCACTAGCAGAGGGCTGGTGTTCTCGCATGAGTGCTGTTTGCTGTCTCTGGAACTGCCCAGTTTGGGGAAGAACTGGCTCCACTTGGCTAATAACACTTAAGCAACATTTTGATCTCCTGACTGGACCCACTCAAGGAATCTGATCAACCTTCTTCAGGACCTCTCCAAAATTTTTTGAAGTTTCCAGTGTCTCACCTGCTTGCCTGTCCTTGGGTACTCACATCTCTTATATGACATCCCCATACTAAAAACACAGATCTTTTGTATTGTTTTGTACTGCCTAATATTAAAGCATATATGCAAGAGTTCAGTGCCTTCAGTGACATCAATCTCTTCTTGAGTCAAGATATGGACAGATATCTGATTAAAGCAGGAAAATAAGATATTTTTGCTTATCTTTCCTGTGTGTATCTTCCACATGGGCTTGGCTTAGGTAGCTGTGATGCAATACCTCTTTTGATGATGTTCTTAAAGAGTCAAAAGTTAGGAAAACATCATTTGAGCACACCAAGAAGACAGTTAATCACATGGGAATTCTGGTCAGCTCTTTGGAGTTTAACTGCAACCACAGGATGTCTCTTAATGTCCCCAATGGGACATTAAACTTGAGCTGAGCTTACTGGTCACTTACACTTCACCAAGTTTACTAAAAAGGATGCAGTAATATCACGAGTACAGTGAAGCTACTGCTGGTTTCTCATCAGGGAAAAGAAGTGTCACCCTGGTTAGTAAAAATTGCTAGATCTCCCCTCAAAGTTTGGTGCTGAGGCCTAAGATTATGACACCAGTAACAAATTCCCTTCTGGGAAGGTCCTACCCCATATCTTCCCTCATCAGCTTGGTCCCAATTCTATCTAATAGCTACCTAGACATCTTAGTCACTGCTAACCTTGCCCCATCCAGCTAAAATAGGAACTTTAGCCAAAAGGGCAATCTTTTTTAATGTACCTAGTATGCTCTCCTTACTGTCCCCTGGATGTCCTCTGTCAAGATGGAGACACAACTTCTTCCAGGATGAGGATGGTGGTCACCTAGCCAAGATGCCAGAAGGGAAGGGATATGCTCCCTAGCAGGTGGCATGAAGGCCTACCTCCCAGATCAGGCTGAGAGAGCCAAGGAGCCAAGGCCAGCTAGTCCTCGCACCTACCCTTTGTCACCCAGGGACAATCTGGGGTACAATGCAGCACGATGGACTGGCATAGAGCTGAGCACTAGAGTCAAGGGAAAAAAATCTTTTCAGTGGTCTCACCTAAAAGTAGAAACTGCTGGAAAGTCAACCAGCACATAACTGGTATTCAGAGAGGAAAAAGCTGGCGTAGAGGCACAACCGTGTACCTTTCAGTAACGGGGGCCTTCAACAGTAAAATCTCCAGACCTAAACCTGTCAGAGGGACCATTCTACTGTAGCTTCCTTATCTTCAACAGGATTTGCTCCTGTCCAGCACATTAAAAAGAGACCACCTGTTAGTGAACAGAACTGATGGCAAATACTTTATCACTAAATACAACCATTCAAAGTAAGACAGTTCTGGAGATTGACAGTCTAGGCTTAGGCACCCTCCTGAGCTAATCACGCTGCTCCTAGGGCAAAAACTACAAAAGAAATATGAAACTCAAGCACAGAAATGTTGTATTTTGTAGAGCAATAAGATGGAGTTATTGAGCAGAGATTTTCTCAAATAATGGTTTCTAACCATTTTTGTGAACTTATTCTGATCTCCAAATATATAATCTGTCAGGTCTACATGTCATTTCCATTGCTGAAAAATTATGTTCAAACATATCAAGTAGAAGATGGTCTCCTTGTTTAAAGCAGTAATTGTCAATTTTAATTGATGGCTAGTACGAAAATTTGCAATCACGCGCAAGTGGAAAATAACACAGACAGAAATATATGGGCAAAATGTCTTCGTTTTTTTAAAAGCGTTTTCCATAGCTATTTATGTTTTAAATTCAAATCCTTTCAAAGCCAAGTGCATTTCACAAGAGTGAAGGATTTAAGAGTTGTTGGGTTTTTGGTTTTTTGTTGTTGTTTTTAAGAGTTAGGGATACTGGGATTGCTCAGTCTATAGGGAAGTCAGTGTAGTTTGAAAAGTGGATGAATAAACATCTTTATTGCCACAGCAAATGAAACCTGATACTGATTTTTGTTATCGATACCGTAGTTGTCATGTCAAGTTACACAGATGTAAATCCACTGGAAATAATAGTTACTCTGAATTACTGATGGTCAAATATTGCAGAATTTGGCCTGACATGAAGGCAGAAAAACAACCATTTGGCTGCATATATGAAAGGAAATAGTAACATAATATATTCTTTACTTAAGAACCCTATGAAATATTTAAACACTGACATAAAGTAGTTTTCCTATTAAAAAATCTGCTGCTGAATTCCCAGAGCCACAAGCATTCAGAAAGTAGGTTTTCAGATGGCATGATGTAGTATTAGTATGAATTTAGGCCAGCATTTTCAAATCAGACATTTAAAGCTAAGATAAATACATTTTTAGGTGACAAGACATAGATCATAGAAACATTGCTAACCACTAAATTGGGCAGGACAGATGATGCTCCAGCAGTGGATTTTAGGGATGCAACCCCTGCCTGTGTCAAATTAAGACAACTGTGCTGCTGATCCACAAACACAAGAAGCAACCAGAAAAACTGGTGGTCTCTGGAAATATTCAGCCTCGTAAATGTAGAAACAGAATAGCAAAGTTTGGTCAGTAACTTGAGCTATATTCATCTGTAACATACAACTGACATAATTTTTTCATGAGACCTAAACGATAAAAGTCATCTCAACTCACAAAATACACAGGAGCCCTAAAAATTACGACAAAAGAAGCACAGAAATCACATTTGAGTCAGCGGAGAGTAAACACTGTAAGAAGTAATGCTTTTGTGTTGGTTTAGTTTTTGGTTTTGGACAGCTTTATTTATACGCAGGATGAAAAAAACACCGCAGCAAGTTTTACCACAAATGGTTTTTTAAGGTGATCTCTATCTACTACAAAAGCAATTTACCATTCTGTTATCGGTCTTTAATCTTTCAGGAGAGTCTGAAGGACCAAATAAATTTCTAATCTCGACCACTGTCTACACAACGCATTCAAAAAGAAACCCTCAAAGCTCAGGCTCCTTAAATCAATTACGTTCAGTGCAGGGCTGGATTTCCCGCTTGTTTGCTTTTGGCCTTGCTGTATATTGGTTCAGGACTTAGGGCCAAACCCAGCTGCAAAGATAATGCAAAACCGAGCGCTTCTTTTCCGCTGGCTGCCGAGGAAATCCCTGCTTTAGATTAGAAAATAACTAATGATTGTGTGTCCCTGTATACTTTGGAGTAGGGCCCCTTATTTTATCTACATGGCAGCTACCTGTCAACGTGTGGTGCTTGGAGTAGCGCACTGGGAGTTCATACACACCAAGACTATCTAAACAGACCATTAAGTGCTAGTAAAGTAACACATGTGAACGACAGGTCAATAAATTTTAAACAACTTATGTTCACTGCAAAGACCCGGCTGTTTTAGAACAAGCTGTGTTTACATAAAATCAATTTTTACAAGCATCTAAATAATTAGGGAATATACCGCAATAATAATTATATTCTAAGTTCAATATAAGAGTTCCAAAGGAATTCAACGAATCCCTTGCTTGTTAATGCATTTTTCTTTCTCTTCCACGGGTCTGGCTTCTTAAATAGCACCTCCTCTTCACAGAAGATGTTCAAATTTCAACTTGTGCCAATAAGAAGGAATTGTTACTTTTCATACTAATATGACCTGGTGCTCATTCCACTGCATATGTACATATGAAACAACTGAGAGGTCACTAATTTGCACTTCTAATCTATGTTGTTATTTTACCCCTTCTAACAATATTTGTCAATATTTGTTAAAAGTTAATCAATGTATCCAGAGCAATCTATGTATGCATGGAAAATTTGAATTGTCTGAATTAAATTTCAGATCAAAAACTCAAAAGCTTTGGATTAAATGATCACTGAGATCTCAACTTCCTGGTCTTTATATAATTTCAATTAATTTAAAAGCCGCATATGTGTACTCAAATAAAAATACACACATGCCGCATTGCACACACACCCAACTGCAAGTAGATGGCAAATAAAAGAACCCAAATTTCACAATAAAGACTAAACTAAATGTTATCCGTAGCTACAATGGCAAAGGCACTGGCAAACTGATTTACAGGCCTGAGATTCCACTTCATTTTTGTTGCTTTTCAGCTACAGGCAAAAGACTTTAGCATGTTGTGAGTGCTATAAATTCACATTTGCCACAAGAACCCATGATGCCATCTGTTCCCCAGAGCGTTTACATAAAGTATGCCAATGCAAACCATCTGCAAACTGTTCTTGCATGCGAATTCTTGTGATAATGCAATGTGGTACATTTGCAATTTCAAGCAAAGACCACTTGAGCTTCTTTGTAATTGCCATGCTTAACTCAGATGTTCAATAGAAACCTCTTTAGAGCAGGATTGTGAGGTATTTTGTCGGTGGTTTCACTTAAGTCCTTGATGTTAACTCTTTACCATTGTTTTCAGGTTTCCTACAAGATAATGGTGTACCTTAAGTAAAGGTGAGAGGAGGGAACACAGAAAGCTCGGTATCTTCCATCCCCTTGAGCTAAGGACTTTGAAAAGACCCTCAGCCTTTAGGAAACACAAAAAGAGAGCAAGACCTTGGCTACTTACATTAAACATTGGATTGTATTAACTGCAGCAGACAACTGTAGAGTTGCAAAGCACTGTAATTCTTTCAGTCCACTGCAGAATTACATCTCAGTTTCTCCTTTCCTTTTCACGACTAACATTTTTTTCTTATTATTACTTTTAAAAGTCGATGTGGAACAAAATGCTTAGGAACTACATGCTGATATGCACTGATACCCTGAGTGGCAGTGGGAATTTCAGAAATAGTAATGGTGGAAAAGGTACACGCACACACTAACAGCAGAAAATCCTGCAGATCCTACAGCAGTTGGGTTCCTGGTTAAATCTTTGCTAAACAGATAAATTATTGAGCCTTTAGACCATTTTGTAGGTTTCTCTACTTGGTAGTTAAATTTTCAGTAACCACCACCCTCCCCACCCAGTGAATTTAAATGCAGAATTTCCTACCTTGGGTCAAACCAGCTACTATATGTAATCTGCGTACATGTGTGTGCTGCCTCCTTCGCTGAGTTACTACAAAAAGGAGTGGCTGGTATCACCACTTAGTCATATTTCTTTACGTAGTACAATTTCATGCTTCTGCTGCTACCAAACACAATACAACCTTGCTCTTCCCTACTACTCAAACATGCCTTTAGTAAAAACCACTCAGGAAAACAAAGCTCTGGCGGAGAGCTTGGGTGACACCCTCGATTAGCCAGCGTGACACATGCCAGCACTCAGTGCCGTGTACCAAGGCTGCCTGCTTTCTCCAGCTAGGAGCCCAGCTGACTCCAGCGCATTAGCTGATGGCTGAGGAGTGTCTTACAGACTGACTGCAGAAACGATTAGCAACTCTTAAAAGATTCAATCGGCTTTTAATTCAGTTCAGTCTGCTCTTGTGCTTTATGAAAATGACTTTCAGCCTGAATCTTCCCCACTCTGTGAGTGTTACTACTGGGAAATTTTGCTTGCCAGCAATCCCTGTACCCTAACTAAATCTAACTAAAGGCCAAAGCCCAACTTGAACTCAGATT
>NW_010157141.1:0-2000 GCF_000695765.1 Mesitornis unicolor
CAACTCCTGAGATTCTGTGATTCTGTGATGATATTAGTTATATTAAAACATTGTTATTCAGTCGTTCTTTCCTTAATTACTGTCTTAAAAAGGAAGAAAAAGAATATAAAATTAAATATAGCTAGAAATACTTGTGTAAGTTCCAATTAAGATTTGTCAGGTTCTGTTATTATACTGCTTATTATTAGCCAATATATGGATAATGAACATGTATTTGCTCCAATGAAATAGTGCTGAAAGATTTAATATTCTATTTAATATTTATTTTAAGATCTTTGCACATAGTCACATCCTACAGCATAGAAAGGAAGAGTTTGATCTCTCTAAGTCTGGATTGGAATGTGGCATTGAGGAAAGCTGGCTGGGAAACCAAAATTAAATGTTATGGAAGAATTCAAGAATTTAATTCAGGAATAGGTCTTTTAAAAAATCCTGAAATTCTATGCAAAAACTACCTTGGAAGGGGGGGAAGTCTGTGCAGCTTTCCATGTAGGCTGCCAGAGAGCAAGGTAGGTTGATTAACAGAAAGTCAAGATGCATTTGGATCAGATATATACCTGCTTTCAAAAAAAAAAAAAAAAGGCTGAATCCAAGTTGATTTTAAGATTCGGCAGTGGTATCAGTTTTGGATGTGTTTATACCAGAGCTCTAGTTCAGTTTAGTGGTGCACTCTTAACAGTGAATTTCAGTCATATACACTTAAATGTGCCTTAGGAAATACCTAGGAGTGGCCTTGGAGAGCATAGTCTATATTCTTGACATATGGAAGTAGAATAAAATATGTGTTCCACAAGTGCACCTTATAACTGTCAGCCCCTAAAAGGCAGCCTTTCTACATAACTAGGCTGACCAGAAGTAAAATCCAACAAAAATCTTGAAGTAAGGCCATCAGATACTTGCACACTGATGTTTTTGCTCTGGAGATCTACTTCTACATGTGGACTTAGCCTTAATACTGTGCGAAAAGCCATCCTTGACTGGACGCTACTACAAGCCCATTCCAGAGTACAGAGCAGCCTGCTAGTGAGTAGCGGTAGAGTATGGCTGGGATAGTTGTCACTGTTTATATTTACTTTGCCGTAGATAGAATGGCTAAACAGAGCAGTCAGGTGACACATTTGAATCCAAATAAGATTTTTAACAGGCAAATCTGGCACAATATTGAAATAAGTCTAAATAGATTTCTATTCATACTCCACTGATCAGACTGAGAAATAATATATAACAACACAGTGTATCAGAACAATATAGCATATCAGGAGAATAGATATTATTTATGTTTCAACTTCTTTAATGCTAAGACAGTGGGAAATAAGCCCTCTAATACTTAGTTTACTGAGGATGTTCCAAAATGCATAACATGAGGAAATTGATTTTTTTAAGTTTTGGGGTTTTTAAAATCAATTTTAAAATGTTTGTTAAAGTTTAGTTCTTTTTCGGTTACCCTCTCCTAACCCTCACCAAGCTTGATCAGGCACAAACATACATATCTGTAGTTGGCTTTTTTGAAATTATCGTGTACAAGTAAACATTCTAAATACATTTTAAGTAATAAAAAGTAATGATAAAAATTCTGTGATGTGCAATGCAAAACTCTGTTTCATTCTCAACTAATGTATTGGAGTATAAGTGAGTAGAAAATCGCTTCAATTTTTAGAAATGGTTGGATTAAAGACTCTGTAGAGCTTCTATTCTTGTGTATAGTTTGCAAATCTACATATGTAAAATTTTCTAATGAATTATCAGACTATAATAGTTCTGCGAAATACAGTTTTTCAAATGTTAAAACCCAGCAGAACACGTTTTTGACTAAACCAATCCAAATTGCAGATCAAAAAGAATAGACAAAGTTAATATATTTCAACAAAGATACAGCACTTGGAAAGAATAATTACCTGTGGGAGACATTTCTAGGGTTATGTGCATGAACCCTTCAAGGTAAGCACTTCAGGAGCTTCAAATAAAAATTTAAAAAAAAATAATTAAAGAAATCCAGTTAC
>NW_010157141.1:2014-3274 GCF_000695765.1 Mesitornis unicolor
CTATGAAAGCTCTTTACAAAACCTACCAACTTTTCTCTCCTATCTGGATAGCTTTAAATCTATTCCTTTGACTGAATGAAATCCTACCAAAAATTCTTGCCTGTTCACAGATGTTCAAAAGAGCCTTTTCTGAGCCAGAATGTCTTAAACTAGTCTTGTATTAGAGGCTCTGAATATTATTTAGGTGTCCTCTCTCTAGGCTGCATTTTTCTCTAATAGAATTTCATATTATGTTGGGTTAACTGGGGTGGATCACACTTGACAATATTCACCCTGCCAATACTGCTAAGCTAGGAAATTTGGTTTACTATGCGAAAGCAGCATTCTATCATGAAATTATTATACTATTATGTCTTCTTTTTTATAAAATAGTAAAATACTAACAAAAATAGCAGGGGCTTTGCAGAAGAAAGTAATATATTACATTTGCAGAATGTAAGACTTTTAATATTGACAATAATTTTAATATTGAAAGAACAGTATAGAAAATTTAAAAAGAAAGCATTATAGCTACGCTTTTTGGGAAATGCACTTGCATTTATTTAACAAAACTCTATCCTAAGGAAGAAAGAAAACATTCTATTTTGGGAAAAAAAATCTAGTCTTTTTCACGCGTTTCGTTCAACTCTGGTTAATCTTTTTAGTGAGATTTGTTATTTTTCAGACACTGAGAGTATTGTAGCTATGTCATAAGCCATATTACCTTAGCAATTACATTATAGAATGGTAGGATGTACTTCCCTAAGGTTTTGAAGAAAAGCTTCTCAGCAAGTCACCCAAAATGGAAAAAAATATTCAATACTGTAATCACAATGGAGTCACAGGTAGTGACATTCCAGCGTGAACTGCAGCTTGTCTGCTTGCTTCAGCCTTTAAAGCAAGCAGATCTTCAGTACTCATCTTCAGAGCTAAGTGAATTCCCTCTGAAATACACTAACACCTACTTCTGAAGTTCCAAATGCAAAACCATAATATTTATGGCTCTGATTTCAGGATCTCAAACCCACCGCAGGGGCTGTGGACAGCAGCACGGTGATTCCCCGAAGCACGTTTTCAGTGACAAAATGCTACTTTGTGTCTCTAGTACTCTGTTCCCATTGGGTTTCTGAAAGGGGCACTTGTTGCAGTTACACCAACTTATATCAGTACAAAGATGCCTTTTTAAGTGATCTCAGATATTGTATTGTGTCCTCTCAGATACTGAAAACACAGCAGTAACTCTTTCTGAAAGTACAGATTTTTGAAGAAAGCTGTGTAGGG
>NW_010157141.1:3305-9380 GCF_000695765.1 Mesitornis unicolor
CTACTTCAAAAACAGTTCAATGTTTGGGGGTTTTGCATCTTCATTTGGTCTGCTTTTGTGTGTATTGTAACCCTTAGTGGAAGTTAATACTCATGTTAACAGTTTGAATTCCGTTACAGAAAAATACATTTCCATCAGTGTTGACTTTCTTTCCTCAGTCTCACTGTTGCTCTGCATGGCCAAGGCCCTTGCCCTTGTCTTTATCACAGTTTAGGTTTCTGTTATCCAGTGAAAGGCATTTCATCTTTATCGCTGTGTAACGCAGTATCACATGTCTTTATCATTGGCTTTTCTCTTTGCACTGTTGTCATTATTGGGCTCAGTGCACACAGGTTATGTTTCTGAAACAAATCCTTCAGACTTTCCCTAACTTTAAGCAGGGACTCACTTGAGCTTTCTAAGGAGCTTGGTAACTGTGTGCTTTATGGTCTGAATCTCACCAAGGTTTGAGTTTCCATTGTTTGACTCTGTCCCTCTGTAATTTACAGTTAAGTGATTTTTAGTCCTAATGCACACAACCACCATGATGGGGACAAGGTTCAGAGAGACTCAGAGGAGGGATGCTGGCTTCTGTGGCTTACAGAGGCTCTAAACATGAGTTTTCCTGTTTGGCCTTACAGAAACTGTGGTGGAAAAGTGCATGATGTGAAATCAAGTCTGAATTAAAGACATACACTCATGACTCTTTTTATTTTCACTGTATTTTCTCCCCCTCCCCCTGCCATCTGAGGCTTGTGTTGAGAATTAACTGTCTTCACTTTTAAGGGATAAAATAAAGGTGATGCTTAATAAAGAATGCCTTTCAGTAGTGTTTTTAAATCAGTTATGGACCAGTTTTCAAAATCACATAACATTTCTGGTGTAAATTTTGACCCAAGAATGTCAGTTCCGTGTGCTAACTGTGGCTCATATTTTTATTTAATAATGGTCTAAATATTGCATTAAATGTCTTAATCTGTTACTGAGTTCCTTTTCCACTCTCATTTTATTTGCAGGTTGCAGACCTTAAAAAATAATTGGGTGTAAATGACAGGTAAAAGATCAGTCAAAACCAATTTACAGTAGCAAAGTAGTCAAACTCAGATTTTGTGTCAAAATGTGGTAAATATTACCATAAGAAATACTTTATTGATCTCAATAAATTTAGTATATGTGTATGACATATGTGTACATACATATGAGTGTACGTTTATATACGAGTATGTAAATACCTATACCTATACCTATACCTATACCTATACCTATACCTATACATAGGAAGGCTTAAACTAATGGAAGGCAGAGCTGTTATTAGGCTATATTCTGAAGTCACCTTTAATAGGCATCTGCTTGCATACACATGACAGAAATATGTGCATGCCCAGTTCCTAAGTAAGCTGGAAGTGCAGTGTTCCTCAGGAAAATGTTGGCTAATTTAAAAGCACTGCTCAGCACCTGACATTCAGCAGCTGGCACTCTCAGGATGTACCTTTTCAGACTTGGGTTTTGTTGTTGTTTACCTAAACATTTGGAATGAAGGCTCCCTTTGAACAAGCACAGTTATTTGCATAAATACATGTATTCATGTCCAGGTGAATGATTTTTCCTCCCATATTCTAATATTAATGCTTGCCTATCTTGCCTGTATTGGTGTATTTGGAAATCAGTAAATATTTTACGAGGCAAGGAGAGACAACTTTTATTCAAAGGATGGTGTTTCCTAAAAAAAAATAAACAAATGTAGAATCACTGTAGCATATTGATGTGCAGTTGTACCGTGCATTACACAGATGTGCAGATACATCTGCATGACTCCACCAACTCTTCAAGGCAGCTGTGAGACAGTGCCACTCCAGAATCCATGCAAGTCTGGCAGCAAATACTTGATTCAAAGTAAATGTACTCTGCATTTACTGTCCAAAGGAAAGGGAAACCTACTGATCTTTTTTAAAGCAAATATACCCAGTTTTTCCTTTTCCAGGAAAGCATTGTTATACAAGAGAAAAAACACTGATTCTTTTTTGTTGCATTATAAAAGCAGCATCTAACAGTGAATCTCTTGCTGCTGTCATTAAAGGAAGACAAATGTAAGTATGAACACTGCCATGCTGGGACTCAGCAGCATCATTCTGGAAAAACACACAAGACCTATTTTAATCTCTGCTGTTCTAGTGTCAGTTAGTGCATTTAATCAAATAGTGGAAGTTGGGATAAATAACACTACTCACAGATAATATATTTGGCAAAACACTGCTACAGTGTGTTCAAAATGTTTTAAGCAGTTAAGCACATAAAGGGTATATAAAAGGGCATTTACTTAAATGGGTACGTGAATTAGATTTAAGAACATGTATCTCTACAGATTTTGGAATGCTCGTTAAACTTCTTATTTCTCTATTAATTAAAAGCTTCCATTGCCAGCTGTGTACCTTTTTTATTAAAGTCCTTCAGTGATTGGAACCTCTCCATGAAAAAAGAAATATAAGCAATGTTCACATATACAAGTATGTATTTATATATTTATATATAATATATGCATGTATATTTAAAATACTTCTTTTTGTAAGATAATTCTTTGCTTAGTACTCTGCCACCAAATACTAATCTACTGGAATACAGTTGTTTCTGAAATGTTTCTGCTCATAAATTGCTTTATTCTACAATCTCCTGCAAGATTCTCTATACAGATATAAAGTTACTCAGATTTTTACTAAGAACTTTTTCAGGTGTTTTAGAACTGCAATGTGTTTTAAACATTTTTTGAAGTACATAACTTGTATATCACAATTATAAGTACTTTTCTTTTTATTGTTTTCCTCCAGAATACAGAAGAATAAAGCTAGAATATTACTCACAATAACAAGTTACTGTGTAATACATAAACACTATAGGCTCCAGCGTTCATCTTGCAAGGTACATTCATAAAAGTATGATAGCCATGGGTCTGGTTTATGTTTAGCAAAACACAATAAGACATCTAACGTTTGCTGTGATATGTGTGATTTCTGTTTCATATTCAAAAGAACAGGGAAACTTTCAGATGCTGAACAGATGGTTATGGTGCATTGTGCTTCATAAGTGATGAAAAACGGTGATCAAAAGATGGTATTTAACATAGTGGTGTTATTTATGAATACTAGGCCACTTGTTTATTTTTTTGTGTGTGAGGGGGTTTGTCCTTTTTTTTTCCCCAGGTGTCTCAGCTAGAAGATAAAGAAATGGGCTCGTGCTGGGAAGTCAGTGGAGATAACTAGAACGATAACACCATGGATATATACTTAAGTATTAGGTATAAACATGCTGTATGTCTTTGTCGTTAATTTCCAGCAACAGTGCTACAGACTAGCCCTTGAAAACACAGTGATCCTAATATAATGTTATCTGTTATAGTATTTATTAATGCTTTTAGAATTGATTAAAAAAAAGAGGTGTAATAACATCTTCCCACACTCACTTAAAAATACCTTAGTCATACATGACCGCTGTGAGGAACTGTAGTTTCAGTGGTTACAACATCGTTTGCAGTTCAAAAACTGAATTAAGGAGATTTCTGCCAAAGTATCTGGAATGTGATCTGAACCTTGACACCTCCTTAGACTCTAACAGAAGACACTTTGCATGGTTACCATAAATACAATTACATAGCAATTAGCTGGACTTCTTTCATTTTCCTGGTGAAATTCACCTTCCACATTTCACATTTTAAAACAGAGGATTTTGCTATTTCCAGGGTAGTTCTTTGGCCAAGTAAGTAATTTATTGCCTGGCTCTTTCAAAAGCTGAAATCACCAGGATTTGTCACTAGTGGAATTACCATCTGATTTTCTTTCTCTCAAGATTTCTTCATAAAACCAACAGACAAATTAATTTAAGCCAACAGATAGTTCTCAGTTGCACTGTAAGGAAAGTGCTGCAATTTTTCTAGCTTATAATATAATGTCCAGTTCTGTCCTGATATATTCAGACATGCAAATACAAGTTACATTTCTGGGAGCTGGACATACGTAACCAAGGGCAGAGCTTGGTTCTTTATATTTCAACATAGAGTTTACAAAAAATAATTTGGGGATTTTCTATCTGCTTGCTATTGCTAAGTACGGAACGCTCTGCCCCTCTAAGCTTAGGTCTGACAGCTATGTTTGCTAATTATTTAATGGTATCCTGAAAGGCTCTGTTCCTTAATGTTGACTGAGGTATAGATCTCTGTATATGTAAGTGAGAGATAAAAGACTGATTTAGTCATGATATACTCAGAACATGCCACGCATGCTAAGTCATAGATACCATGGAGAAAAGTAAATTAAATTGCCTTAAAAAAGCAGAAATGTTAAAACAGCAAAGCATTACCTTCCATATATCTGCATCTGAGAAAATATCTCAAAATTGACCAAAAAAAAAAACTCATTCAGTGTAAAAGTTACCACCTACTCCTTTTGATATCAAGTGATAATAAAAATATGTTTCCTTCATTTTTCAGTGTCCATCCACAGTCTCCTGTTACATCCCAAGCCCTGTTCTCATACTGTAAGTAGAGTCTACCCCTATTCCCAACCATTGAGATAGCACCTGGACTACAGGTTTGTGATCATGAAAGTGGCAGAGGACTGAAATAAAGGGCCTTGTAGAGGAAGAGAAAGAAAGCTCTTGAAGTAGCTATCAGAGCAATTGTAAAAGGACAAGGAAAGCAGTAGGAGAAAACAAATCTTTTTATGTGGGACCATTTTGCTCTCACACTGCTTTCTCAAATCTAGTAAGTCGTGTCCTTCATAAGAAGGAGTGGGGAGATGTATTCTTATAAGAATTAGTTATTTAGGAAACAGTGTGAGTCCACTTAATGAAAATGTGATAGGAAGTCCTACTGGCATAGCTGTTTCAATGTCTTTAAGGTTAGAAATAATTTCTTTTTCTACATAGATTCTATGTGTCCTGTTTTCCTTTTTCACTGAATTTGATGTAAGAAGTTTGGATCAACTTCACAGTTCTTGTAGCAGCTTAAGTACTTACGTTAGTTTGTACAAAAAATAGATATAATAAAAAATCCGACAGGAGAATCATAAAAAAAAACCAACCCACAGGGGCCTTGGCTGTACAAAGTACGGAAAAAAGAGCTTTATTTATGAGAAATTCTTCTGGATATGAGACTCCTTTTACATGTACTTTACTTTGGCTTACGCATTTCTTGACAGTTAATGTTGAGAAGTTTCTGTGTAAACTATTAGCAAAACTACTGCCTCTCTTCTTGTTAAAATGGCACTTTTTAATAATGTAGTATGTGAAACAGGCTTTTAATAATAACTAGAAAAGCCCTGGAAAAGAATTTCATAAAAATGTGTGCCGTCAAGAAGTGTTGTCAATCTCTGATTGACTTGTGTCACATCTCTTTAGTTACACATTCTTTGAAGGGCTCCTTAAGGGTGTCTTAAGTCATGTTAGATTTTGGTTTTAGTTTATTCTCACAGAAAATCACACACACTAAATATTTTTAGTATTAAAACATATTCTAAAAATGTCATTTACATAAAAATAGCTTCACTGTCTTACAGCGTAAGCTTTATAGGGAAAATACTAACTTTAGTGTTATAAGTATTAGTCTAGTATAAATAATTTCCTCAGTGATCTTCATCTTCCAACGGAATAAATTGTAGTTTCCAGGTAAACCAACTCATGTGAAACACATTCATTTGACAGTATATGTGCTGGAAGAATCCATTCACAAAATTTGAAGGAAAAAAAAATGCATTTAGCACTCAAGGAAACAAGACCATAAAAATGAATTAGAGGTTTATTTCCAGGATTTTTTTGAATTTGCACTCCAGAGATTTGTTTTTCTTTGAAACAAACAGATGAGTAATCATACATCACTGTTCGGGGGCCTTAATTATGCTATTTCATAATCTTGTGTGACTCCTATCAGCTTTAATATAGGCTGGGCCCATGAAGAGAATGGCATAATTTCATTTTGGAGATAAGGATCAAAACGGGTGATGCACTGAGTAGGGATGACTACAGGAAGGAGTAAGAAACATACCACATTCATCAGTGCAATCAGCTCTGGCCCAACAAAGGATGTTACATTTGGTCAAAACTGTTCCTGCT
>NW_010157141.1:9411-22378 GCF_000695765.1 Mesitornis unicolor
TTCCACATAAATTCCCTATAACTTCTATCACAGTATCTAATGCCTTTCAGCTGGAGAAGGCTGCAGTATCTTCCATCCCTCATAAACCTTACGTGCCTTAATATGTAAGTGATTGGTTATCATAACCAATCTGAGAGGCAAAATAATTTGGAAAAGAAATTTTAATTTGTGATTTTGGAATTTTTTTTCTTATAAATATGTCAGTGAAAACCTCTCAATAAAGGGGTATTTTAAAATTGATTTCTGTTTCTCTCAGATACATCCCTTGAAGTCAGTGGTACAGTAAGACACTAACCTTGGTGAAGTATTAGCATACAAACCTGCAGCTACTGTAGGGTATACTTTAAGAACTCTGTATATATACATTTAGAAGCAGAAAGATGGGCAATTTAACCAGTTTTAAGACACAAAAATAGAATATTCTTTGAACAGATGAGAACTCAACAGGTGTAGTATCTGCTATCATTATTTTAATAACAGGCTAACACAAAGTAACTTCAGTAGATCGTGGTGTTTTCTTCAAAATATTTAGTCTCATTTATTTATTTTCACAAATTCCTGGATCCACAGCAGACTAATTCCCAAGTTGAAGATAACTGGCTGTGTTCCCAACTTGCCTTCACGTTTGCTAATTGGCCATGTTCACATCTGCTGTTCACTGCATGGGTTTGAGTCTTTGGGGTTCAAACTCAGGACAATACAACTGAGTCATGAGCCAGTGCTGCAGTTCTCCAGTTCAGAGGAAATCAAACCCTTTTCTTTGTTGTTGTTGTTCAAAAAAGTATATGCATTAGGTTTATAGTAAGCTTGCAGATGTATGCATTTATCGTTGAAGTCTAACAGTTATAAATATGCACCCACAGGACTAGGGGACTAAACTGGATAAACACCTATCTTATGCTTTGTAAGTGTCAAAAATCCCTTTAATGTGCTTCTCTGTTCATTTAACTCTGGATTTGTTTCTGCCTTCGACCACTTTTACATCTGTTTCTCCATCTGCCAGTTTTCTTACAGCACCAAAAGCCTGGTTGTCTAACTTGAAATGCCACAGAGAGATTTGACAAAATGGAAATGGATCTAAACCTCAGCGCTAGCTGCTGTTGCAGCTTAGCAAATATGATTGTTTCAGATTTTACAAAAGGCCACATGCTGTGTACTAACTCGCCAGTGCTGGCCTCAGTACTCGCCTGGACTCACCTTGGCCGGATTTCTTTTTAGCTTCTTTCCAGTTGTGGTAGCAATTGTCTGTCTGTCAGAAGACTATTACCTAACTTGTTAAAGCTTATCTCTGTGAACACCAAATGTGGTAAAGGTCCAAAAAAACCTGTCCAGTCCCTGCCTAACAAGCCAAAGACCTTTCCTAATAACCGTGGCTGTGGGAAGCTGTGGTATGTCTTTAACAGTGAAGAGGTAAGGATCGTCAAACTGTAGCTGGGAACCAGAAGGGACAAAAGTGCAAGTGAGCAGATTGCCTTAAGAAAACACACAGTAGTAGCCCTGGGCAGATCCAAGACTGAAGGTAAAGAAAGCCCACTGTGAATGCCATGTTCGTCCCAGTGAAAGGAGGAATCTCATTCCAAATTTCTTGAAGATGGGCATTGTGCCATCAGTATTGTGGACCCAGAGAGGCACCTCCAAGGATCTGCACGACGCTGGAGAAAAGGGGTAGATAACAGAAAGTTAATGTATTGCTAAATATTTTTAAATATATTAATGAGTTTTTTCCTATATTAATTTGGACTAGGAGTGTTAGCAGTGCTGTAACTGGGCTAGTAGAAAATGTTCATTGCATTTTGATTACACTGTCAAGACCTTATTTAGGGTAGTGGTCGGTACTTGGATCTGGCTCTCTGGAGCATGCCAAAGGTCAGAGGACTGTAGAGAGGTAAGTGTGGGACAGAGGAAGAAAACTCAAATGAACACACCTGAGATTCTCCCTTTTATCAAGTCACTGAAACAGTTCCAAGGAACTAAAAAATCACTGAAATCTGCCAAAAAATAAAAACCTCAATTTTTTCTTTCTTATTGTTGTAACTTTGAGCAAAGTAGCTTTACTAAAATTGTTTTGAGAAATTATGGAATTTATTAGCTGTTCAATACTTTATTAAAAAGCTGTTTTGCAGGAACACTGCTTTGCCTGTAAAGAGCAGTAAGTAGGCAAGTCAGTCACATGGGCATTATTGTAAGAGCTAAGTCAGGAAGTGCTTGCAGTCTTTTAAGGGGATAACCAGACTGTGGGGTAGTTCCAGTCACAAACAGATGGCACATAAAACAACTAGTATATCATGACAATAAGAATGTTACCAACAGTTGATGAAGGGTATGTTCTTAAAATAACAAAGGAAATTGCTTAAAACTCAGGACCAGGGTAAAATAGGCTTTGGAGTTTTTCCTAACTTTTTAACATTTTAACTTTGCACAGATTTCAGGTTTACTTATGTAGTTTAAATCCATATTTGACTTCTTAGTGTTTAGTTTGGGGAAAGCTCAATTGTCTAAGCACCTGTATTTATGGCGGGGAGGGGGATGAGATGACTGATGCATCTGGATTATCTTCCTGAGGCCAGTACAAATACCAATAGTTGCAAATTTTAGAAAGTTCTTATCATCTGTTCTGCAATTGTAGTGGGATGACAGGGAAATCATTAACTATATTTTATATGAATTATGCATCTCTGTAATGTTTGCTTTAGTTCTTATCATTTTGGCTATCAAAGCACTGTGGAACTATTTTATTCTGAAGTAACTATGCATAATTCTATTTGTTTTAATGTTAAGCAATATCTACATTTCAGCTGGGGAAATGTAATCCTTGATCATGCACAATCCCAGAGTCCACGTTGACGGATTACATCTGTTTCAATACGTGTTTCTCCATCAGACACTTTCTTTCCTTGCTGAGGATCCAGCCCACATCCAGCTCCCTCAACCTTCTTCTGCCAGCAGAGCGATGTACGTGTACAGGGGAGATGTCCCTCCGCAGCTCCAGCTCCTGCCAGCTTACCTGCAGCCAGTCAGCCTAAAGGCATAGCCACCTCTTCCTGCTTTATTCCTGTCTTCACACATGTAACAGACTCTGGATCACAGGGCTTCTAACAATGAAGGGTCAATAAATTTTATACTGTACATGCCATGACAGTAACAGGGATACTGCGTGTATATATCTTTTCTAAGGACTGCCTATACAAAGCCCTTTGGCGATTAACAACACCTGTAATGTCTCTTGTCAGGAATTTTACCGTTTTGACATCAAGCACTTTGGCCTTCATGCATTTGTGCACAAAAGGTTCAGAATAGAGTTAGGCCTTTCAAAGGGACTCATTTTCGGTGTTTTTTTGTTCTGGAGAAGAATTAGTTAGAGTATCTCTTTCTTTCCTTTTTATTGCCTTCCATTCCCTAAAGAAAATTGTACAGCTATTTAGGCACTAGTTTCTTAGTGCAGAGATTGAAAGGAGGAGCAGTACATTCCAGGGAGAGCATTAGTGTCACTTCACATGGATTCCTCAGAGGAAGATCCAACATAAGGAGAACAACAACAGCAGTTGCTGGACACATCTTTTATTCGCAGAGCAGCTGCATTTCTGTTTGTCTCCATTTTGTGTTTATTTTTTTTATAAACTGGGCTAATTCAGAGAGCTCTGTCAAAACTTTTCACTTGCTCAGAAATTAAATAATCTTCAAGGTCAGGAGAAAGATGAAAACTTTTCTGTATTTTCCTGCAGCCAGAAATAAGTAGAAAGCCCTGTGGGCAATGTATCCTCAAAAAAGGAAGAGCACAAGTATATTGAGAAGTATATATATTACTCAACAATAAAAGTCATGCTGGGTTTCAATATTGTATGAAGACACCAAGAACTACAGAAAATCTCATCTTGGTCTTCTGCTGCTCTAGTCAGTCACATTATACTGCTGAGCGAAGGATATTTATGGTTTATACCTTCAGGTTATAGTTTCTTCTGACATAAACATTGTTCTCCCTGTGAACTTTAAAATGTCTGTTTAAAACTCTATATTCAGTTTAATCTGTCCCAGAAATATAGTTGGAGATATATATATACCTGGAAATATATATTCCTGAAATTTATATCCAAGTATTCTGTGAATTTTAGTGTAGCATTTTAGAAAATAGATTTCTGTAGTTGGAAAAAAAAAATCAAATTCTTTCTGAAATGGTTGAATAGTCCATGAATGAAAACAATTCTGTGGACAACATGATGCAGTTTGAAATCTGCAGTTTAAAGCATTAGTGTTTTTCTTCCACTCTTTTATTCAAAGAACAGTTGTAGCTTAGGTAGATTGGAATATGTTGGAATATTTCACGCGTCTGCAAAAATAAAAGTATAAGTCAGTAATTTCTTAATCTCAAATTGGGAATGGTTGACCAGTGACAGATGTCAGAAGAGATGAGATGAACCATATTTTACTGTTTAAAGCAAATAACACCTAGTTTAAAATCAGTGCTAGGAATTTAACACATGATTTTTAACAATATGAGGAAAAGGAAGAGGTCACACAGCCATCATCATTGATGACGTCAGGAGGTGCTGTCACAGGAATATTGGTAAATCAATATAATGCTGCTATAAAACCATCTTTTTGCTATGCTGCTGTAGAAATATAAGAATTTGTTTAAGATTCTTCAGGAACTTACTTAAGTGTAGGTGATTGCAAGGTGTTGCTAGTAAAGAATTAAAGTATTTCGGCTGCCCCCCCAGCTAATCTGCTACCTTAAGATCTTTCTGCTTTCTGCAAACTGAAATGCTAGTTTGCCAAATCCCTGCTTCTTCCAGATGCATTATCAATATTTGTAAATAATGCAAGAGGCACTTGCAAAATTCAACTTTCATCACGTCACCATTTTGCTTGTGAAATTACTCTATCTGAAATAAGCTTTCCTTTACAACTGGAAATGGTCATCAGATTTATGAGGCAACAGGCATTTATTCATTGTTTCCCAATTTAATAGTTGGTACCAGACACTCATATTCAAAAATAAAATGAGGAAATTACAGTATTTCATACTGATCATTTGCTTTTTACAAAACAAGGCTGACATGCATTGGCTGTTGTTAGCATCACATTATGTCCGTGACAGGGGAAGGGAATGACTTAGCATGTCAGAGTTAGCCATGCATTCAACTTAGATATATGCTGAGAGTTGTCAGAGCACTTGCAGACCAGTAATGGCAATTTTCCAGTACAAAATGCAGTTGTTTTCAAGCATTTAATCTGCTCAGTTTTGGATAAATTCACAGATAAAACTTTGCTTTTGTTTTGAAGGTACCTGAAGTGGTTTACCAAAACTGTATGTCTATACGTAGTCCTGTAAACAGCGAATACTACAGGTGAGGGTTTTGTGGCATATGCAAAGTTACTGGTTTTGAACATCTACATACAGTAAATAACGAATGAAACATACCACACTAAGATGCAATGCAGATAAGTCATCTGAGTACAAAAATTAAAGGTGAACCAGATGCTTTTAGATTTTAAAGAGCTGCCAGGATGGCACCAATATAGTACAAGGACACTGCAGGGACAGCTGTTACACACGCTGGGTCCCAGCTACAGATGTGATGTGCCTTTCTGAAAGCAATTCAGAATTGCCATAAATCCTTTGCTAATAAGTTTCTCTGAGGCTTCAAAAGGACTCTGGCAATGATTAGATTTCTGATATAACAAGATTTACCTACTGACAAGGACTAATATAAAACATACACTAGAAGTGAAATTTATAGTGAATGGTCACTCTTAAAAACATTTCATTTGTCATTGCCTTGGTCACTAGGTTATCACATTACTTCTGTATAATTTGTTTTTAGTAGAAAGACTACTGGAATAATCATGTCTGTTGACAGAGGATGAGGATAGACAGCAATTTCTTTGAAAGAAAACATTGAGCAGGGAAGAAAAATAAAGTCTAAAAATTGTTTATCTTTTGAGACAAAACTTTTTTAACACTGAGCAAGTCGTGTGTCTCTTTCTTTAAACACTTCTTAAATATCTTATTGAATGGGACCCATATCAGATTTAAAGTCCTAAAATTGATAGATTAAAGTTAATACAAAAGACCACTTGTCTTGCATTCTTCCTCCGTTTTTTGACCTTTTTTGTACAAAGTCTAGTCCTTCTGTTCTTCATTTTAGCTTAAATATTTGTCTGTGGGATCTTTTCTTTTTTCTTCTAAATTATTCTTTTTGGGGAGATTTCGTGCGTCAATCATTGCAAAAAAAGCCAGCAGCAGACAATAAACAGCAATCCTTCATCATCTAAAACAAAAGATCCTAAGAGTCTCTCAAAGGACAAACTTTAAATTTGTATTCTTTCATCAGGAAAATCATAACCAAATTAGGTTAATTTTAAAGCCTACTTAAGGGAATTTGAAAAGTACACAGACCAATAGGAAAAAGGTTCATTTATTCCCCAAGGAGCGCTTCTTCATTTGCTGCAGTGTTACCATAGATAGCTTATTGCCCATGTGAACAGGAAAGGAAAAGAGAAGACATAGTACAACAAAGGATGATACGAATTAAGGATAAACAACAAGGTGGATTACTGTTGAAGTGTGCTGGTCATTATTAGGGGTATGTGGCCTTAGGGCATTTCAGGGCATGTAGCTCATGGTTTGTATGACCTATCAATCTTGTAACAAGCAACTTGTTATTTAGGGGCCAATATATGCTGTGCACTTCCGTCATATTATGTAGATTTTCTTCTTCCATTTTTCTAAATCCTACCAGCTCTTCAGTAGCAGCATATAACTCATTGCCAGGAAAATGAAGTCCCGTTCCTGACTTTTACAGTTGTTATGTGTCTGGTCTACCATTTTGCATGTAGACCTCGTTCCCTAAATTCCACCCAAATGTCACTGTTCCTAAACTCTCTGCAGGAGTTGTCCTTAATGTTTAAATTGCATAGCATGTCTTTCAGGAAAAAGGTTTTATTTAATTTGACTTAGAAGTAGAATAAAGTGTCCATTCATGTAATGCCATAAGGTATATCAAGAAACCTGTGTTTCTAGGCAAACAAGAAAAACAACTATGTTTATTAGAAAACGTTATTACTGTTTGTGTAAAAACACAAAATAAATCTGCTGTCTTTACAGAGAAGAGGAAATTTTGAGAGCTAAAGTAAAGAGATTTGGTAACATGACCTTTTAATAAGCCACTGCCGGTATCCTCAAATTGAAAAGGAAAAAGAAAAATGAAAATGAAAAGGAACAGACGACACAGCCTAATCACAGTCTACTGCTAGAATCGCAACATCACTCTATGAAATACAGTCAAAGGCAGAAAGAAAGGCCACAAAGAGGAATAGTTAAATATTTAGCATCTGAACCTTGTAAAGGACTCAGCCATACAACAGCTATCACTGCTATCTTGCTTCAAGCTATCTTGCTTCAGGAAGAGTCACATTCCTTGGAACCAGACCATAATTCTGCTTTATATGGTGACAGTGCTTAAGGGTCAGGAGACTAAGAGAGGCACAAAACTGCATTTGTCTGGATTGTTGAAAGATTAATGGGGAAAAAAAGCAGTCAAATATACCATATGGCCAAAACAAAGCATAGGCTGGAAAAACCTCATCTGTACATAAAGCAAAGACAGACAAAAACACTTAGCAGTAAGCCTTAACCATTAAATTTGTCATGAGCCTGATTCCAGAAACACTTGTCCAACACTTACATGGAGGATTCAAGATTAGACAGCCATAATAATTCAATAACCAACATATTCTAAACATTATACTAATTAGGATTGTTGGGTGCTAGAAGAAATCACTTAATTAACAGCCTTCCATGCATTTTTTTACACTAGCAAATTTTTTGTACATATGGAACCCTATTCCACAAGATGCTAAGCATCTTATTTATATGAAGCCCAGAAGACTAGAAATAATCAGTATTCACAATTACATGCTTAGATCTACAAATACAATATTGAAATATTGAAATAAAGAAAGATGCAGAAGGATACAGTGGAGCCCACTAACTACTGTCATCAAGTTTGAGAGTGTGTATGTGTGTGTGTGTGATATGTCTATGTGTTAAAGATTACCCAGACTGGCAAGGAGAGATAGAAAAATTTTCAAGTGAGCTAATTCAGCTGTGAAATAAGTGGTGGAGGGGAAGTAGATATTTTCTGTGTCATAGACTGATTTTTTTAAATATACCAAAACCTACCCCTTAAGCATGCACATTTAATTTAATATTTTATAGGCATATATAAAGTAATGGATTGTGGCATGTTAAATCCCACTGTAACATTTTTCAGATGTTTTCTGTCTGTCCTCTTATTGTGTTGGTTATCTGTATTAATGGATTTTACACTGTACCTTCCAATACTGTATTTGGATTAGAGAAGTGACAACACTTAAATATTCAGGAGTTTAACAAGGTCAAGCTGAAGAAGAACATAGAATGCTCTTCTAAAAAATTGCTTTTAAGGTTTGGAAGTACTTAATTGACAGGGGTTTTTGCACAAATAATTCTATTTATATAAGGTTTCTTCAGTCATAATGTGCTTTAAGCACCATGTGTTGTCCTCAGAACGGGTCTACAGATTTTCAAAGGTTAGACTTTTTATTTGGGATTCTCAGTTATTACATTCAATTGTTCAAAGTGAACGGTAAGTTCTGCTTTTAGATCTTATTTTTGCTTTCAAAAGAGGCAAGTCTTTCAGTGCTTTCCTTTTTTTTTTTTTTATTTTTACTTTTAATCTCAAATCAAGGACAAAATGGCTTAGCTTCTGTTATGACAACGTCTGTGCTAAGTGTGTTTGACTCTCACTCTGCTTTCTTTTTCCCCAAGGAAGTGAGAAATGGGAGTAAGCAGAATTTAAAAATTATTCTTTTTGTGTGAAGTAGAGAAGTAATGAACAGCAAGGATTTGAGGAATGATAACCATTAAACAATGAGACTAAAACAGAACAGGAGAATGTAAGAATAGCTGCTTTAGGTCAGACACAACCATTGTTCCCTTATCATGTCTCAAAATACAGCTAAAAGCAGAAGACTTACAAAGGGTAGAATAATAAGTAAAATTTACATTTTCCAGAAATGCTCTCCCAGAGTCCTATCATCTGTTGCCCTCGATTTTCAAGATCACATTTTAATTTGAACTTCTCCAAGTTCCCTTTGGATCCAAGATCCACCTCATCCTGTCATAAATGTCATAACAACTTGTTATTTATGTTTATTATGTTTATTATCAAGGAGAGCACTTTCAGAATACAATTCCTTGCAAAAAAAAAGTAATTAGCCATATTGCTGGAAAAACATGCCATAAGGATATTTAACCTGTGTGGGTCTCTCGTGCAGTGGTAGCGGTTCTGTGGAGCAGTAGTTGGTCTGTAGCTATGTCTATGCATTACTTAGCAGTTTTCTTCATGCTCACTGTGGATGACCCAGTTTGGTTTGATGTGTCTTGGGCCCTCCAGGAATCTTACATGCACAGAGAGGAAAGGAACCATGATACTTTCAGTTGTGTGGACATACACTCTGGGCATAGCTAACGCAAGGTTGCAAGGTGAATAGACTTCCTTTTCTGTTCACAGCTTTTGGTGTGCTCAAACATTACCACCTTCAGGAACTGGTGATACCAGATGTTACTGAGATTTGCCAGAAATATGCATTATAACCATATACAAATCATACAGTAACATGAAGAATAGACCACTGGCCCTGAAGTACTTACCCATTATCATATTATTTATTGCTGAAGCACTTCCAGACTCAGGTAATTACAACTAAAATTAACCAAAATCACATAGCAGTGGAAGGGAGGTCTGTCCTAACCTGATTTCTTCTAACTTATGGGCTAGTGGGTAGGAGCACTGCTGTGGTCAGTCCACCTCAGCTGTTTTGAAGTGGCAGTGGCTGCTGATATGTCGATTGGGAGGAATTACAGATTTGTCAAACCACAGCTGTGTTTCCAGTCACTCTGACTATCTTCGGCCAAATTTCTATCTGCAAAATTAGGATAATAATTTCTCATTATGTGTTATGAGGCTTCTAAATGCTACACAGCTCAGTATTGCAAAAGGATATAAATTATGCTTTTCTGCATTGTTGCAATTCTTTTTTTCATATTTGCACACTATTTAAATAGAAGCCATCTCAGGAATTTTAAGTATCAGTAAATGCAGTCTCATTCAAGTTAAATAATAGTCAACTTTTTTTTTTTAATTGCCTATAAATTACCATGAGAAGCAAGCAATACTTATGCCACTTCCCACGATATCTATGAGTAGGAGTCAACTGATTTTGTGGAATTGGCACTTCTAATCAGTGCTGTCCTGCTGTAAGGGTGAATTACCACAAGGCTCAATATTCGATGTAGATTTATCTTTACAAACCATTATCAGTGACAAAATTTTAAAAAGAACAGAAAATGACAGAAAACTATTTTAATTCATGGTAGAAATATAATGAGATCTAAAAATGGCAACAGAAATTAATCCATATTGTGACAAATCTAAGATTTTAATTTTATGGAAGGACCTCCTTAGAGCCATATATAAATACCATTAAAATACTGTTGAAAGGAATAGAAGACTTCTTTTTTCCAGAGGATGATATGCATGTGGATGAAGTGAAGTTTTATTAATGGTCATAAAATCATATGCAAATATTTTAAACACAATTATTAGCATATCTCAAACTTGGCAAATGTCCTTCTCTGCAGGAAATTGAATTTTGGAAATACGTTTTCCTTGGTACTAAATGTAGTAATGTAATTAATGAATTGAATCCTTTCTCAGTTCAATTGAGTGTTTAGGTAATGTTGTCAAATTGATGAAAAGTCAAGAAATGCAGAAAATTAATGATATCATTTTGAGTCACTGTGTATTTCTACATTGTCCTTTAACATACCACACTGTCTGTGATGGACATCCTGCATTGATGTATCTTATGGAATTTAGTTTATTGCATAAATAAGGAATACTATATTGCAAAGCTGATAATGAAAAAACAGAAAATACAGCACTATGACCCTAACTGATACTTTTCATCACTTTTTTGTTGCTATTCCTTTTACAGGAATTGGATACTGATCATACTGATGGACATTATTTAAGGCTTCAGTCAATGCTCAGCAACTACTGTTAAATATAATTGGCATTATAAATTAGAAGTCCAGCTTGTATCAGTTTTCCTTTTATTAAGAACAGTGTTATACTATTGTTCCACTTGTGATATTCCAGAGGAATAGAAGCAGAATCAGTCCCTGCAGGACTGTTCATGGAGCTGTTAGAAGAAAAATATACACATAAATAAAGTTTGTCATTTTCAGAAGATATCCAAATCTAACTTTTAAGCAATTTTCTCATAAGACTGACTTTACCTTGTAGTGGAATTTTTTTTGTCTGTGTCCTGGTCAAAACTGTCTGTATGAAGTTGCTGATAGACTTCTTTTCTCTTTCCAAAAATACTAAATCTCTAAACATCCTGGAGATAGAAATTAAGTTGATAAAACTGGAACTTTACTCTTCCTTTTCCACCTAATTAACTATTTTTTCCCTAGCTCTAAGCAACTTTTACTAGCACAGCTTGTCAGTTACAACTCTTTCTCTCTGGTATCTTTTGCCTCTCCCCACTTCACGTTTAAACTATAACTTATTTCTAGTGAAAATCTCCCACTGTTATCTTCCTGTTACCAGTCGATCACAGGAAATCAATCAGTGATAAATCTGAGGGATATCAAGAGGAGGAGCAAAAGCCCGGTAACTGTCTTGTGGCACAGTTTAACCATTTAATGGGCTACAAGCTTTTTTTTGTCCCATAGTTTGTTGGGTTGTTAGAGTCCCAAAAAATGAGTGCTCCCAAAGCCTTCTCCTTGAAGAGAGGACTGTTGCTCTGAAAAGCTGGCCAAAACTAGTATTGGCATACTAGGAATTTCTGGTTTTATTTTATCTCCTAAGTGTTTTAACCATAATCTGCTTGATAACACAGTGACCTTTTGCTAGCAACTTAGAAAAAATGCTAAATAAACGTGTACCGTAGAATATTTGAGGAGCTGTATTAACTTTGACAGGACTAGCGCTGCTAAATGTTAAGCACTTGCTTTGGGGCATTGAGCGAGGATTTCATTGTGCCTGGTTTCTAAAAGGGAAAATATATACATACATAGATATAGATAGGTAGAAGTAGGTATGAAGATAAGATGAAGATACAATTTAGTCAATTCACCTTTTGTTTTGCTCTGGAGAGAATAAACACAGTGTCATGAGACTGCCTACGAAAGTCAGCAATGACTTCAAATCGACTCCATGCTGTTAATCACAAACCTTTTGGTCATTTTCATATCTATCAGAGGTGCAGTTGGTACTAAAAACCTCAGAAATAGATAACCCTGGTCATGGTTACAATGCTGCAAGGACATCAGTAAGCATTTGTGTGTATCAGGTCCTTTGGTGTGGTAAATGTACAAAAAGTCAAGCTTAATGTTACAGACAAGAGACTAATTTACACTGAAATAGCATCAGTTGCAAGAATAACACAATGGACTCACCAAGGAATATATTTGTATCTGTGACCTTTTATCTTTCTATGTGTAACAGTAATCAAATGGCACATCATTTCTCTTTTCTGATCTGTCATCCTTCAGTTCCCAATCATAAGACATTCAGCTCTCCAACACTACTGTCCTGAGGTTCTTGTATCCCTGGTGTCTACTTTTAGCACTTTGTGTGCTTTCTTTGTCCATGATGAGTTTTGTGCCACTGAAGACGTACTTATTTGTTGTACTTCAGTAATCCAAAGTTTTGTGAGAAAAAAAAAATCTGAAAATAAACTCTACCTTTGCTTTTTGCACTTTTCATTCAAATACACTGTAAACTAGACTTTTATCCTTAACTTGAATCATGAAAATGCTTCTGGTATTTAGCAAAAGTGTTCCTATCCATTTATGTGATGTTTCTTAAAAAAAAGGACTACTAATTCACACAGAATCACAGAATCGCTCGGT
>NW_010157142.1:0-5400 GCF_000695765.1 Mesitornis unicolor
TAATAGTAGTAATAATAATAGTAGTAATAATGAGGATGATGCTGTGGCTCCCAAACAACTTTCGCCCAGTGCTGCTGCACATTGCTAAGCAACAAGGATGCCCTGCATGTTTGCCATGGTGGGGAGTGATATTGGGGGTCCCAGCAGCCCCAAACCCCAGGGGCAGACCCAAGCCCTGCGCCCCAATGGGGGAGATGTCCCTGGGGCACCGGGATGGGGCAGCTGCAAAACATCACAGAATCACAGAATCCCAGAACGTTAGAGATTGGAAGGGACCTCCAAAGCTCATCCAGTCCAATCCCCCTGCCGGAGCAGGAACACCCAGATGAGGTTACACAGGACGGCGCCCAGGCGGGTGAACATGGGGGAACATGGGGGAACATGGCCTAAAACTCTGAGAGGTCATGGCCCAAGACACTGGCGAATCAAAGCCCAAAACACTAGGGATGTCATAGCCCAAAACACAGGGGGTTGTAGCCCAAAACCCTGGGGATCATAGCTCAAAACACTGAGGATTGTAGCCCAAAATACTGAGGGTCATAGCCCAAAACACTGGGAATCATAGCCCAAAGCACCAGAGAGCAATGCCATGCTGCAGTAGCACAGAGCAATAGGTCATGTTTAGATGTGGGTGTGTATCTGATAGTGCAGCTAAACAGTAATTTTGGTTTATTTTGGTTGGTAAATCATTCTCTTTAGCAATATCTGGCACCACATGGGCACGGGTCCCAAGGCATTGTACCCATGGGCATCCCAAACCCGATCTGCCAGGGGTTCATTTACTTCAGGAGCAACTACAGAAAAAGCAGCAGAAAATTCATGGAGGGAGAGGCTGGTGATGAATTTCCCTATGGATTTTGCTGGTTTTCTTTCCTGCACTGAATAAACCTGGCCACAGGAATGTTTAAAATAAGAGGTGGGAGAACAAAGTGATGCTCCTTGCCCAAGTGGACGCTTTCCAGATCCATTTACATCCAATGGCTATTTGACCAGGAGTCTGTGTCGCATGAAATCCTAAATACATTTATTTTCCATTTCCCTGAATTCCTGTCCTTCCGGCGGGTGTTTGCCTGTGGGATTTGTACATCACAGAGTATCCCAGTGCAATTTTGGAAAAACGGCTTTGTTGCCGAAATCCTGCCTGCGGTTCCCAATGCAGCTCCTGGTGAGCAGCACCTATGGATCCATACGTTGGAGCAGCATGTCCATACATACATACATTTAATGGGTGCACCAATGGCTGTTGATGGCTCGGGGTGCACTGGGAGCCCCCATGGGTGCACATCTCTCCCCTTCACAGCAAAACCCACCAGAAATAGGGGGTGAATCGCACCCGTGCTGCTTTTCCTTCAAAGAACCATATGAAATGGAAGCGGCGTTGACTTAGGATATAGATTCTGATCCTCTTGGCCATCTTTGTGCTGTTTCTTCATAAACTCGTCTGCTTCTCATTGCCCTCTAATAATTCTCTGAAGGCTCATTTCCCCCGCGTAACTCTGTGCAAACACCAGGTTGAGGGAAGGGTCTTCATCCTCATCCTCCAGGAGCGCTGCTTTGGAGGAGGTGTTGTTTGCCTACGTCGATAATATTCAAAGATATAAAGTGAATTTGGAGAGCAGAGATCATCGTGTGTGGAAGCCCCAGCATCTTCATGAGGTCAAAACTCCTCCCAGATTGCATCTTTGGTGCAGGTTTGCCTCTGCCCTGGACACAAGGGAAGATCCAGCAGCGCTAACGAAGGTGCAATTAATGAGACCGCCCCCGATGAGTGACGATGGGGTTCTCATCATAGAACGTATTGGGTTGGAAGGGACCTTACGGCCTTGTTCTTCATCACCTGAGCACTCGTGTTGTTGGGTCTTCCCTCATGGGCGAAGATGGGTGTCCCCAGAACAGGAGCCGTTGTGTATCCCATACAACGCAACTTCCCTCGCTGCAGTGTTTTCTTGGTGTGTTTTCCTATTGATTTACGTCTGCAAAGGGGAAAATATTTGTATAAGCTCATAAAAATCCCTTTTTAATGTCTTCTTTAAGACTGCAAAGGCATGAGCCATTGATGCCATGCTTGGCACACGTCACATTGTCCTCTCTTTTTCCCCGGTTTGCAGAAATGGACAAATTTGGAGAGAAAATCACAGCTTTGGTTCCTGAATCCGGGGTCCCTCTGCACCCCCCACCACCCAGGCACCCTCTGAGCAGTTCGGTGCACCTAGCACCCAAATTTTGAGGTTTCAGTTGTCCCAATGAAGTCAATAATGGCATTGATGAATCACAGCAGTAATTGCACACAGCTGCAGTGGCTCCAAGTAAGTCACTGGGTAGGGATTGGGCTTTCCCTTAAAAAAGGAGCAGCAACAAACCCCCTTTGTGAAAATTTAAGGTAAATAAAGAAATTAAAGACCTGACTGAGAGGAAGTCAAAGATCTACAAAACCTGAGAAGGTTTCTAAAACTGGCCCTGTTGGGGTGCCATGGACATCAGTAACTGGGGAGTTACAGAGAGTCCATGGGCAACTGGGAGCCCCTGTGCTACCATTGGCACCATACAACAACATGGCATGGCACCACAATTAAATTAGGAGAGCAAACCAGGCAGAAGCCCATGCTATACTGCTTTAAATGTATGAATAGAAGGGAAAATGAGGTGGTTGTGTTGGTGTTTCCAAGGGCAAGGTCAGTGGTACCCATGCCATGGGGGTACCCACACCATGGGGGTACCCACACCATGGGGGTACCCGTGCCATGGGGGCGCATTCACACAGACCTCGTTTACACATTATTTGTGGTATAAATGACATTACAGCTGCAGGGAGATTCCTAAATCCCGTGGGTGGATTTGGCAGGAGTAGCTCTGTACCCATGCTGTCTCCAAACAGGAGCACAGGGCAGTCACTGTGTGAACACAATGAGGGAAAGCTGCGAGCACAGCCGTGAGCATCCCAAAAACCTGGGTTTCCGTGCCCGGGTGTCCCCAGTGCCATGCAGGCAGTGGGGTGGAGCAGGGACTGGAGCACATCCATGTCCATCACCCACCCTTTGGGCTCCATCCCTGGGGCACCCATTGCGCCCCTACCCCTGGGTGCCAGCGGTAAGGGAAAGCAACCCCTGGAGATGCTCCCGGCACACCAAATCCTCTGCGGGGCAACCGAAGGGGTACAGAGACCACCTATGGGCCCCATGGGTGCCTCAGGGATCACCTTCCCGCACCCCAAAGCCCCAGCTCACAGCCCTGCACCCTGCCCAGGCATTGGGGTGCACACAGAGGAGGTGCAGGGCTTTTCGGGCACCCGTGCGAGGGCGGGAGCAGGGACAGGGCACCGACTGCAGGGAGGAAAGTTTGTAAAGAAAGTAGTGAGCACAGACTTGCCGGGGTATCAGAAGGGAAATTTATGCATCGCCTTTGAGTTCAACTTCTCCATTAAAGCTTTTTCCCTATAATCTGGGGAGTTCTTATCTTGGTGACTTATGATGTTATGGAGGGGCTCATGCATGGAAAATGTCAATAGAAATAGTAACTCTAGAAGGGAAGGGCCTCCTAATTAGTCCCCATTTAGATTTTATGATGGCTTTGAGATCTGCTCATCCTGACAGTGCGCACTCTGGTTACATATTGTTCTAGCCTGAGGGAACCATAGGAAAATCCAGATTTATTGTACCTATCATACCAGCATATTTCATTTGCCATTATGAGCAGCCATCTCGCAATGATGCAGGAGTATTTATTACAGATTAAATTGTAGGACCTGGATGGTTTAGTGAGGTTCTTGAGGTATCATTTATGTCATTAACTGGCTCATTATCAGATCTGCAAATCTCAATTCCCTTTTTTTTTGTGCCTTCTGTGTAAAAGCGGGGACCTGGGCTGGGGCTCTGCGGGTCCCAGGGTGCGCACGTATGTGTGTGTGTGTGTGTGCACACGTGTACACGCGTGTGCGCAGTGCTGGAACATGGGAGACAGGAGCTGCTGTGGGCCCTGGGGACCCGCAATGACAATCCCTGATATCAGTGGGCACAAAGCTCCATGGACCGGAGGCTCCATCCCATCCCGTCCCATCCCGTCCCATCCCATCCCATCCCATCCCATCCCATCCCATCCCATCCCATCCCATCCCATCCATCACATCCTATTCCATTTATTCCATCCCATCCCATTCATCCCATCCCATCCCATCAATCCCATCCCATCCCATTCATCCCATCCTATCCATCACATCCTATTCCATTTATTCCATCCCATCCCATTCATCCCATCCCATCCCATCAATCCCATCCCATCCCATCAATCCCATCCCATCCATCCCATCCCATCCCATCCCATCAATCCCATCCCATCCCATCCATCCCATCCCATCCCATCCCATCCCATCCCATCTCATCCCATCCCATCCATCACATCCTATTCCATTTATCCCATCCCATCCCATTCATCCCATCCCATCTCATTTTGGGTCTCTGTGCCCATTCCTCTCCATTAAACTGCAGTTCAGGAAGGGGAAGCTGGGAAAGGCGGTGGCAGGAGAGGAGGTAATTTAACTCTAATTATTTAACGAGTCTGTTCCCGGCGTAAGCTTATTACCAGCGCTGAAAGAACGCGTTGGATTTGTTTCCTCTCTCTTTTATGCTTTATCTCTACTTGGAGAATGATTTGAAGAGGGTTAATCCAGCCCTGATTGTTGTTGTTAATGGGGAAGGGGACGAGGTTATCCTGACACGCTCCGCTCTCCAGCGACGCCGCAGAGAGAGGAGCCCTCAGCACTGCTCTGCTCCGTGGTTTAGTGCCGTTATTTGAATTTATTGTTCGATGCGACTCTCGTGTCCGTCCTTGTTGGTATTTGCCCTGTTTACTCTCCTATATTGCTTTTTCATAAAACTGGGGGATGGCATTTAAGCTGTTGTGTTCTCTGGCATTAAGCAGCGCACGCTACAACCTGGGAGCACAGCCCAGCTCGGGGCACAGTGACACACGGGGCCCCGCGCCAGGGTCCTGGATCCATCAGTGCTGGGGTCCCAGATCCATCAGTTTCAGGGTCCCAGATCCATCAGTTTCAGGGTCCCGGATCCATCAGTTCTGGGGTCCTGGATCCATCAGTGCCAGGGTTCCAGATCCATCAGTTCTGGGGCTGGCTCCGACCTGAGGGAAACTGAGGCCCGGGAGGTGGGCAATGATGCCCGAAAAATGCAACCTCTTCTCTGCCCGCTCTTGCAAGGCACGGGGAAAGCCTTGGGGGGTGTTTGCAGTGGCTGCTTGCACCTGAGAGCTAATTGTGGTAAAAGTAGTAATTTTGGGGCTCCGAACCCCGCAAACGAAGAGGATAAATGAGGGCAATTGCCTTTGCCAGGGTGATCTCACCCAGGGGCTTGTGGGGCCTTGCTGGTGGCTACTGATGCCCCAGACTGGGCC
>NW_010157143.1:0-25449 GCF_000695765.1 Mesitornis unicolor
CTTTTCCAACCGAGCGATTCTGTTTTGTACATAACACAGTATTACATGGGGAACATTTTGCAGAAAAGCTGAGTAATTTCCTGTGTGTTTTGTTTTTTAGTTTAAATTCTGTAAACTCCTCACCAGTTGCCCTGTTCATTGGTTTATTGGACTACATTGTTACTATCACTAACAAAAGACTTTATTTTCTACACAGACATTAGCAAGATCAGTTTCTGTACAAAAATGTAACCCTTCTGTTCTTTGCCCTTTTTCGAGTCCTCTTTCCTTGATCATTCCTTCTCTACAGCTTTTAGATGCTATATTGAGTTTTAATGTATATATTGTCTTTACAAACCCAATGAGACAGAAATATTTGATATAATGGAACTCCACCCTCCTTCCCCCTTTCTCTCCTTTTTTTAAAATGCCACACCTGACCTAGCAGTACCTTACTTCTGAAAAGTCCTATCTGCAGAAACCATTACATGCATGCTGTTGAAGATGCCAGATAGCTGCTTTTCAGCTAACAGTAGAAGAAGCTGTCTTAATCAGTTTTCAGGACATTGCTTCTACAGCACTCCTCAATGGCTACCTTAGTTTTGCACTGCTAAGTAGGGTTTTTTTCTGTCTTGTCGAATGGTGGTGGTGTTTCTTTTCTCATTCTTTTCTGCCAGAGGCAGTGGGGTCACTGAACAACACTGCTCTCTGGATGAAAGCAGATCTGTGTGGAAAGTCCTTCATGAAGTATTGCTTCTGGCTATGTTTTTGCATCTTGCCAGGAGTCTGATTGCTGCTCTTGAGAAGACCTAAATTTGACCTTTGCTTCCTGAGTATCTGATAAAGTGGGTAGCTTGTCAGTGTTTTGAATTTTCTTAAGTGTTTGAGATGTTGATTGGAACTGGGACCTTCAGCTTGTCTCTCCGTTTTTGAAGCCTGTCTAGTTAGAAAAAAAAAAAATTAAGTGCCTTCTGTTACCTTACTTGCTCAGTTTCAGAGGCAGAAGCATCCAATTAAGTCTGCCAGCGAGATATGCTGAACTCATCCCTTCTCCCTCCTCCCCCATGCTGTGCTCTCATCTGGAGCACCAGAGAAAAGAGCAGAAAGAACTGAGCAGTCTGGGGAGTCCACATAGCTGGCAAGTGGCAAACACAATTTCTCTGCCCTTTTATTGTTTTACATTTTGTGTAGACAGGGAACTGGGGGTTCTGCTGGGGCCTGTTGTGACCTAGAAGAGCAAAGTGAAGAGTACTTGGAGAAGAAATGAGGCTGAGGTTCAGTCAGAACTGATGGGTTGAATTCTGGGGTCAAAAAACCTCAGAGAAGTTTGGAGTAGGCACCAGGCAGGTGTGCAAATTGTAATTGAAAAAGGACTTATAGCATGGTTATATCAGAAAGCATTTATGTTACTTACCTATGGAAAAAAAGACCTGATTTATGGCCTGGGTAGTAAAATAAAGGGATTAGCAGGGAGATAATAGTGTTTTGACATTATTTGCCATACTGAAATGGTGTTCTGTCTACTTGACCTCTGTAGCACCTTTCTGTTTAGTCTTCTGACTAAAGTCAGCCCTTGACTTAGTCTCAGTCCTTGGGATTTCTTTTCTTTAGAGGCACTGTTACCATGGGACAAGCATCAAGAGCCGGATACCTCAGTATTTTACAAATTCTGCTTCTGTTCCCTGCTTAGGTACATTGAGACTTTTGTAGATATTGCCTCTGCAATAACAAAGGATTAGCCAAATGAATATTGAGCTACAGCAACTTCTTCCCGAGCCTTGCACCAGACTGGCTTTTTCTTCTGGCTTTTCATCAGGATGGCTCACAGACTCATTCCTGTCATATCTACCTTCAGGAGAGGTATGCCTGCTGGACTTGACCAAGTGCACAGTTAGTACACCATCAAAAGCAAGAAGTGGGAGAAGAAAGAGGAGGTTCCCCAGAGAAAGGAGAAGAAAGAGGAGGTTCCCCAGAGAAAGGGGAAGAAAGGCTGGGCAGCTACATTCCTCACAGATTTTTAATCAACCCTTAGAGATTTCAGTCAAATGCAGAGTTGTAATGCAAATGTTACAGTGGATAATATTTTACAGATATAAATTTTACACATCAGGTACCCAGTATGCATACTATGTAAAGATACTTTAAATAATTTTGTTATAAATCCCATACTCTCCTAGAAGCAAGTAAAACAGAGTATACTTCAATTCTTTGCTTAGCTCCCTTCCTTGTATGAGGTTCATATTTTCTTCTAACATGGTGATAGGAGAATCGTGAAATACAAATAGTTTATGTTTTTCATCTTTACCGTAATGAACAATATTGACTGCTCCCATTCACTAAGATTAGCTGTATTTTGTAGTCAGCAAATGCATTTTGACAGTGCAGATTTTTTTCAAGACTTTCTCAATTCTGCTAATGTAAAACTTTGCATTCATCTATTAAAACTGCTCTTTTGTTTAAGTACCTTCTAAAGAGCAATATTCCTTTTCATGGCAATGACCGTAGACTTTAAGCTGTACTTTTCACTACCATTACAAAATTGTCTCCTTCACCCAGCCCTACTATACCACGTTTTTCACCAAGTTACAGTTACATTTGAGAACATTTGGCTTGTGATAACCCAAATGTTCTGAAAAACATTTCCTAAATCTTTGCTCTTTTCTTATTTTTCCAGGCTTTACACTCTAAGCTGACATTTCTTGTCCAGAGAGATAAGAGCTGTATAATTTGTGAACCTTCCTTATGGGCTGGTTTCTCACTTGTCTTTCTGGTATTTACATGAGCATTTTAGCAATGCCAGGTATCATTTAAAAGTCTAGTCCTATACAGTATAAAAATCTAAAATTACTTTTTAAGAAACCCTGTATGAAGTGCTTGTGTTCTTCCTGATTTCTTTCAGGTCCTTAATATACACTTGATTTCTCAAAGTGTTTTGAGTGTATCTTATTACAAGACCTCATTACTACTTCTATTCAGCCACAGTCATGATCTTCACCACAGAAGCACAGGAGCATTCAGCTTCTCAGGCAAGAATTTAATGTTTGGTTTTGGAGGGGTTTTTTTGGCACTAGAATAATTAACAGCAGACATTATTACTATGATGTCGATATTTCAACTTTTGTCCTGGTAGGGCGTTTAGTGCCAGTTTTGTTGCTTTTTCAGTTGCACATTCCAATTCCTCCCGAGCAACATGCTCCCCTTAATTTGTTCAACTAAACTGTTTCCTTTTGTATTGCGTGTGTAAACTATGTCAGAAGCATAGTTGTAGATTTTATAGCTGTTATGTAGTTGGTATAAATATAATCACTCGGTCTTAATTACCAAATTTTGGAAATACAGCTCTAGTGTCAATGATTACACTATTTAAATTATGAAACAGTCAGTGTTGGTACAGAATTTTCTCATTTAGAAATACACCTGACAGATTTTATTGGGAGAAATTAGTCTTTGAAACCTAGATTTTTCCAACTGGACTGCTCCTTGAATCACAGCAAAGAACAGGCTGTCTCGCAACTAAGATGGCTAAGGATGCAGTTTCTCCCTTTAGCACTGGTTTGAGAAGTGGATGGCTTGTGGTTGTTTTTTCAGTGTGGAGCATATAATGGTTGGAAATGGAGCTGGTTCCATGCAAGCACTGCCTTCTTGTCCTTGTCCATGGTGGAAAAGAGTTAAACAGGCAGGCCCTGACTCCTGCCTCGTGCTGGGAAGTGGCACCTTTGCTGCTTTAAAGTGGGAGATGTCAAGAAAGGAATTCTCTATATTGGAGATGATACTTCTGTGTTGCATTACCACAGTGAAAAGGTGTAAGGTGATGCTGACCCTGTCACATCTTTGCCTAATAGTTTTCCTTCCTTCTTTCTTTCTGATTTTTCGGAAAAGGTTTTCTTCCTGATGTTTTCTTCCATATATTTATACCACTTGAAAAAACTGAGGATCGGATAAATTCCCCTCCTCTTTTTATCCAACAATTTCTCTGTACTTTGGTCAACCTTCTCGTATGCCTACCAGAGCCTTCTTCCTACATACTTAGAGCTCCTCTTTTCTTTTACATGACAGTACATGAGTCGGCAGACACAACTTCTCTTGGCCCTCCAGAACAGGAGGAAAGAGCACCCTGGGATGCTGCCACATGACCGATAAATTAGGAGCAGGATGTCCAGCCTTGCAGCAATGAGCATGAGACCAAACGTGTCCCTTCTGTCTCTAACAAAAGCATGGATGAAGCCAACAATTTCCCATCCTTCTTGTTTCCAATAAAACTTTGGAAAATGGAGGAAAGTGACCAGTTTTACATACAATTCGTGGAGTGAGGGTGGAAAATGCAGAGCCGTCAATGAAGGCTTCTTCTAAGAGGAAGTGTTGGGCAGGATCTCTGCACATATTTGCAACTGAGAGCATGAGGAGTTTAATTTGACAGCTCAACCTTTATGGATTCATCATAATACAATGGGATTTCCAAAGATCGGCCCCACTTCCTGAATTCCTGGCAGAAGAAGCAGCAGCTTCTGCTCACAGCAAGGTACAGCAGATGCTCTGCACATCAACTAACTGATGTTTACATAAGATAAAGCCTTGCACATAGAAGATGAGGATGGCAGTGAATGGTCTGGTTGTAATTTTCTTCTCAGGTAATTTTCAGAAAGTTTTGAGTTTGTCTTTCTGATTAGTAGAAATGCAGATAAGATTCATTTTGGTTTTATCTGCTTAGATTGAACCTGTTCAATGGAAAGATAGAGTCTGAATGTATTTGCTATGTGTCTGGCTGTACCAAATCTGAAATCTTCCTGTGGCACCTGCTGGATGCTGAGAAGATACACCTAAATATAATAGTATTACCTGCATGCTTGTTCCACTCTCAAGTGGCTGAAAAGTAGTGGCACCTGGCTTTCCAAAGCAGTTCTTATGCTTTTGAAAATCCTACATTGCTCTGCTCCTGGATGGCAAAAATCCAAGGGGTGTCTATGATTTAACAGAACTGTCTCATAACATGTTAGCCTAAGCTGAGGTCTTCTAATGCCCCTGAGAGTCCTTTCCAGTATCTATGTTTGTCTTTTGCAATTCAGTCTTAGTTCTCATAGCCTGGGATTTTCCAGTCTCTACATGGTGGCAACTAGCTTTTCTCCTTTGCTTTTTTTTTTACTTGCTTTACTACTATAACCCCAGCTTTAACAGAGAGCATCCCCATCTGCTGGAAAGGTCCAAGAGAAGACTTGTCCTCAAATGAAGAGACCCAGCTGCATCAGGGCAGGATGCAGAGATAGTTGAAAGGCAGCCCTCCTGAAGCCCAGTTGGTCAGCCTGCAGGGAACATGCATGTGTTTCCACCCATGATGACTGCACCCAAGTGATGGGCTGAAGCAGCTCCTGGCCTTGACAGTGCCCATACCTCTCCACAGGGAGATGCTTCCACACTTCCAGAGACTGCTGGAGCAGCAGGTAGGGAGAAGTTCATCTCTCTGTCCCTCTTCTTTCTATCAGCTCACAGTAGCCAAACCTCAACTGGCCTCCAGCTTGCTTATTATGCCTCTCCATCACGTTATGCAACTTTTCCACATGGGCTAGGACATTCCTCCTTTGGGCCTGTGCATCCAAAAGCTCCCAGGCCTGGCCTGCCTCCCTGCTGTCAGTCATGGTTTGCAAAGTCCGTGCTGGCAGCAGCCTCAGCTCTGCTGCTGCCAAGGCCTCCCCAACACCAAAACCCAACAGCCCCCACTTCCATGCACCTGCAACCCCAACTCTGCAGACGCAGGCAATGCAGTTGGACCCCAGTGCAGCATCTGCTAAAGACAGTCCAGGTAGCTGGACTAATAGCATTGCTGTTAGACAGTAGTGTCTAATAGCATTGCTGAAAAGTAAAGGTTAGTAGAGTTGGTTAAAAGTCGAGCCTAATTAGACTTCCTAATAAACTGCTTGAACAATAAGCTTTTTTCAGTTGTTCTGTCCTGTTTGTACACCACAAAGCCCAGAGTGATTACATAGAGAAGAAGGAACTAGGAAGAGGAAAATCAGGCATAGTATTGTAGTACCATTTTTATAATTAATATTTACATGGTGGTCATGTGATTAAGAGCTTGATCCATAGCCCACTGAAGTGAACAAATGGGCAGTGTGGGAAAAGCTCCTAGGAGAGGTGAAGAGACTTAAAAAAAATAAAAGGAGGAATAAGAAGATTTGGAAACTCCATTTCTTAATAGATACTTCTATGTCTTGAGTAGAAATGTTCTTTAAGATTATCAGAAAGTGGTGCCCAAATAAATTAAATCTTGATTGACTCTCAGGCATTTAGTGTTCTTCACCCTGCAAGAGGTTAATAGACTGAAAGATCTTTTTCTGAGTTTCCTTAGAGCTAAGAAATCCTTTGAGCCTGTACAAGTTGGAAGATTCATATCGTAACATTTTTTAAAATGCATCTTGAGCTTCAATTTATTGCAAACATCTTTTTCTTCATGTCTTTACTCTTTTGTACCAGGAAAGGGGAGACACATTTGCAGAAAAAAACAATTTTTTTCCCCCTAATAGTCATACCCATTTAATTACATTTCTGTTCATATGGAATATTGTTCCTGTGCATGCTGCTCTGAGGGGTAGCAAGGCACAGACTCATTGATGAAGACTTTGAACTTTTGAAATGTGTTTCTTGTATTAATCCTATGTGGATTTCTTTCTTTAACAATTAATTTTTAATCTCTTGGGTGCTACAGATAACCTTGAATTTTAAATAAACACTTTTATTTAGGGTCTACCATAAGGTTTTTTTGTGGTTAAATCCATAGAGCAAATCTTCATATGAATTATGCTTCTGAAACTCTGTAATTCACAATTTTGCTAAATGTAATTCTGGTAAAACACTGTAAAATATAGTAATTTTTATGACTTAGATTTTAATCCTGTTTCTTCCCATTTATATTCAAACCTCACCTTAAGATACCTCATAATAATTGAACTGCAGCTATATAAAGTGCATTTTTCTAGATATAGTTCCTGTGCTTTTGTCATAACACATTACCTTTTTTTGCAGTTAGAATTTTCCTAAATTGCCTTTTGTCTGTATTTCTTTTAAGAAAAAAGATCTTACTCTCCACAGTAGTACAGAGTAATCTTCCTGTGCTTTTCTGTGGTGTGAATCTTAAATCAGTTTCTTTGAGAAGGATATCAAAAGCTTAGGCCTGGCTTAACTGATTCCAAGTCTATTTCTGAGGAGAAAAATTCTGCTTCTGGTGTCAGTCATATTAGTCTGAATGACAAGCTTTTTCAGCCCCTTCAGCCATGAAATTAAAGGAAAGATATGCTAAACTTAATGACAATACTATCAAGACATAGGCTTCCTGTCTAGTAGTTATTTTTACTAGGAAATTCTGAGACCCTTGTCATGGGACAGTATAATTATTCTTATTTTATTAATTGCTGGCTTGGGGTTTATATGAAAGATGTCCTAAAGAAAACTAGAAGTAATTATGTGAAATGAAAAATATAAATACAGTTTGTTTGTTTAAGACAGACAGAATTCTTCACTAAAAATTAAATAATATATTGTTAGAGATTATTGTTGTGATATACAAGGTATAGTTTGTGTGAGTTCTTGGCAATGTTTCGTTGAGTGACAGGATTCTTGTGCAGAGTTCTGATGATACAGTGTCTGAGGATTTTGGGTGGTATGTTCCAGCTACAGTGCTGACACTTTCATCAGTCTCCATACTTCATGTTACTTCTCAATGTTTTCCCTATTAGAGGGTCCCATCACAGTTACTTTTCTTGATGCTTTAAATCAGAGAGGCATTTTCTGTGATGCCCTTGCCCATTGCTTCTTCCCTATTGATGCTTACATGAATGTAGTTGATTAAACGTATTTGGTAACTGTAAAGAGAGATATTACAATAGATATAAAATATAGTGAACATTATTGCCAGTACTGAAGCCTAATTTAGACATGTGGTCTTGCTATTTTGTTCATTGAAGAAAGCAATAACCTTTGAAAGGTTTGTGGGATTCTGGCGCACCTGGTAATGAACTGTTATGTATTTGTGTGTTTCTTTCCATGATACAGAAACCAATACTTGAAGTTATGCAGTGAAAGGAGAATTAATTGTCAATAAATTTATAAGTCAAGGTGCTATCAAAGTAAGTTAGCAGAAAGTGGCCTTTTAGAAGGTGCTTGTACCTTTATTAATGGTGACCTTCCATCCATGATGCAGCTGTAATAACAGTAAGAGGTGTTCATGAAGATCTACACAGTGGGATGACAGCAGGACAAAGATTTGCCAGATTAAACAAGGGAAAGCATTTTTGTAGGCAAGAAAAAACTGAGAACACTCACTAGACAACCTACAGACTTAGAGATGCTGAGGATCTTCTGAGAGGTCCTTTCTGTTCTATCAAGACTCTTTAGTTTGATCTTTGGATGTGCTTTAAGCATAGCCAAAGCAAGTCTTAAATTGGTGTAAGGATTGTTACCTACAAGGAAAATATGTGGTTGACATGGTCATTGTAGCAACTCCAGTGCCCTCTCCTCTAGATACCAGACAGATTAATGGTATCCAGCAGGAACTTTGATGTTTGAACCTTATGCTGGACTTTTAGATGATGATGAATTACATTGTGTGAAAGTAGTTTCCTCAGTCACATGCTTCTATCCACGTCTTCTCTTTATCAGAGGTGATCTCAGTGATTGCTTTCATGGCTGCTTCTTACTGTCATAGAGCAAATCTCCATTGTACTTTCCAGATAGTTATGGTCAGCTCAGAGCCCGTTGCTCTGTATGTCGAACCTCTTCTATTTTCCCATATGCATAACTTTATCAGCTGTGAAGTTCATCTTCCAAATAGCTCTTCGATCTTGTGAGACATTTGTGTGAAGTCAAAAACAATGCCAAAGAGCATGCCCTTTACAGGGTTTGTCTGAGGGGGCCTTTTTCTTATGCGATTTCACAAAAGTGTGTTTTTTTAGAATCTTCCTTCCCCCTCAAGACTGAAATGTTATTTTTTTAGGAAACCTTCTGCCCCATCCCTCTTGAGGCTCACTCTCCAATTTCCTAACCTCTGTGTTAAATACTTAGTTTTGGAAAGCTGAGCAGAAAATAAAACTAAATTGATAGGTGCATTTGAATGGTAGCTTTGTGCAGTTCCTCTTCTGCAATTAGAAATTTGTCTGAAGCGCACGGCTTCCAAAGGTAATTATGAGCAAAAGGTTGAATTCTCTTTTTTAATGAGTTCTGCTTGATACTGAGAAGAAAATCTAGTCTGGTGCAGAGTATATTCAATAGTGCTAATTAAACCGTTCCTCCCACTTATTGTAAGTCAAATTAGTTTGATCCAATTGAGAAGCTAATGTTTTACTAGGGCAGCTGTTTAAGTCTTAACAAAATAAGTTCGTATCAGCTTAAATAAGACGATCTTTTAATGAAGCAAGTACCAATCTTCATTGAGTGAAATGGAGTTTCTTTTTTAAAAAAAAAATATTGTGAGACTTTTGAGTAGCGTCTGCTAGTTAAAATCCTGTTTCATAGAAGTATGATGATACCAATTATAATCCTAGGTGTATGACATTTTTTCCCCATTTTTGCATGGAATTACTATATTTTTATTTTATCTGAGGGAAAATGAAAAACCAGGCATTATTGCTGTTCTCTCATAACTCAGCAGCTTAGCTTGTTTTTATCTACTTATGTGAAAGTAATAAAAACTTTACTATCAGAACGGCAGGAGATGGTTTATTGAAGCAAGCATCACCCTGAAAGCTCTTTAAAGTGTTTAGGACCAGAAGTTAAGAATGCTAGCAAGGTTAGATTATTTGAGGAAGTTAAATGGAATAGTGTACCACTTACTGAATTTCACTGGTTTGATGGGACTATGCAGCATGAAGCATTTTTCTGTTTTGTTAGGGAAATAGTATCAGTACCTTGCGCAAAATTTGCCTTTACTCTGTTGTTACTCAGACTTGCCCAGGCATACTGGATTTAGGTAGCAGTACTGCAATACTTTCTAAGGTACACCACCCTATTCTGGATGCTCTGGTTTGGGAGGGCGTTCAATGCCTTTTCTGATGGGGTTGTATAGCTGTATATGCATGCGTTTAAAACTAGTTCACCTCTGCCCAACACCACTGGAGAAAAACTCTCTGGTGTGCTAGAGGAATCTTTCCCCTGCCTGTTCATCTGTGTGGCTAGCACTCTGGTTGTGCTCAGTGTTTGGGTACAGTTTGTGCCCAGGAGGGTGATACCGGGGATCTCTGTCAAGCGTGATGGGGCCTGCACGTGACCCCAACTTCTGTTTGGCAAGAGCAGTATGTGAGCTGTTCTGTGCATGCCCACCCATCAGCTGCAGCCAGCCTGGACTCTAGGGTTGGTCAGCAGCTGAGAGAAACTTTTGCAGATCCCTGGGTGCTGGTCTCTGTGGTATATCTGTGTTACAGCAGCTGCAGTTGGGGTGAACAATTTGACCTAGCTAGAAGTTGCTTAGCTCAGGTACTGTCAATATTATAGCCGCAGCAGAAAAGCCACAGTGGAAATTATTTAAAAACTCTGCCCATTGGCCTGAGGTTGGCTCGCTCTTGCTGTGGCTGCATTGTCAGCAGTATCCAGCCTCTGCATTTTGAATTCATCAAGAATGTCTACGTGAGCAGTGGTTACAGTAGTGAATGCCAGACATACGCATTGCTCCTTGAAGGAGCAGTAAAGTGTCACAGTGAATGTATGCTGAAGAGTAAAGTGCATTGGACAGCTAATTCTGGAGTAAGGGCAAACTAGTTGCATTGGTGCTACCTGGTACAATCTGTGGTTTTGGTACCATTCTGATTCTGGGGTATGGTAGAGTGCAGTGCTGATGCTTGTCCCTAGCAGCTTTCTAGCAGATTTGAGGGCTGTGCCCATGGTAGAAAATAAAATGGGCCATAATGTGTTCATGCGTCGACAATGCACAGTCCTTGACCTGTCTTATCCTGCAGACTGCACTTAATCTCCCCACTGTCTGGGAGAGAACTTATTGCCAACTGTTGATGGAGTATACATGCTAGTACTTAAATTTTATGGATGATGAAGGCTGGTATTTAAGCCCTTGCCCTGCTTTTCTTTAATTTATTAATATAGACATATGCAGTGAATTCAGTGTGTTTTTACCGGTTCTGAGTATTCTCTGTGACTTCCCAGGATTCATCCCTGAGCCATTTCTGTATTATATAATTTCACTACAAATCTGCCTTTTTATCTCTGTATGTTCTCAATATGTAGCTAGATAATACCACTGAACTCAGTAAGACCAAATGGCTGCAGCAGTAGTACTAAGTAGCTCATTTGCTTTATTAAAGGTAACTGGTTCAATTTTAGTGCAATGATTAAAAAAGAAAACCGTTTTGCTGAAGGAAATAAGATGGATCTCACCAATTAATGCAGTTTACAAATAAATATCTATTTTCCTATTGTTTGAAATCACTAACCAATAATAGGCAGAACCACTTATGCATTTGGCATAGTACTGGAATATGCAGCTATTAAATAATGTGCATGGGAGGAGGCAGGCTCTTTAACAGACAGCTTGCCAGGGCAGGCATCATATCCAGGGGTTTCCTTCATAGTCAGGAAGGAGAAGCCAAATTCAGTAGTACGTGTTTACTACTTGGCAGTGGGAATGCAATACTGTGCCATACTCGTATTGAAACATCATGAGCAAAATTCAGTGCCTTGTTACTTTCTTACAGATTTAAATTAACATTTAACATGTAGTTTATTAATTCTTTGAATCTTTCTCTTGTGGCAGACTGCTTTCAATCTCATCTAAAAGAAATTAAAAATACATGCATGGAAGAGCTGCGAAAAATTTGAGGGATAAGGTCCATTATTATTTTTTATGAGCAAATACTAGACACTTTTGTAACTCTTGTGTTGAAGGTGCCATGTTTATAAACATGTTTAAAAACAAAAAATGTTTAATACCTTTAAGTGTATAGAAAAATAATTATATTTTATGCTGTTTACTGGTGAAAGTCTAGGCCACATTCTGCCTATGAAAAATTGTCTTTCAGCATTGATTTGTTATTCAGTATATGCAAACAGTTCCTAAATAGGTGAAGTATTGCCCTGAACCATAAACATTGTTTCTTCATGTAGGTAATGTAAAGGGAGATCCTGCCATTTAGGATTAGTCCTTTCTCTAATGTTGTTATATTTATCTAAGGTGCTTCATGAACAAAGGGCATATTTCATAACTTTTTTAAGCATTACTGTAAAAATCAAGTTACACTGGCCAGTGTGACTTATTTCACAGATTTTCACATAATCATTACAAATTTTTTTAAGTGACCCCTGAAGACCATCTAGTCCATCCTTCTGCTTGAAGCAGAGCTGTTAGCAACTCTAGATCAAGTCAGCTGTGGTTTTGTCTAGCCAATCTTGAAAACCTCTAAGGATGGAGATTCCACCTCTGTGAATAATATATTCCAGTGCTAAACTATCTTTCTAGTGAAGAAATTTTTCCTGATGTCCATCAGTCTCCTAAATCTCTTCTAACGGGTCAAGCGCTGACCATCTTTATAGCTTTCTACTGGACCCTCTTCAACTTTTCAGCATCCTTCATGAAAAGCTGAGACCCAAACTGAACACAGCTTTCCAGATATGACCCCTTCAATGCAGTAACTCCCTTGACCTGATGGCTACACTTCTCTTAATGTAGTCCAGTAGTGGCTTACCACCTTCACAAGGAGTCTGCATCATGGCTCGTAGTCATGTTGGCATCCACCATGATCTTTTTGGCAGGGCTATGACTGAGGCAGCCAGTTTCCAGCTGTGCTTATGCATGAGGTGCAGAGTTTTGAAATTCTCCTTACTGAGCTTCAAGGAAATTCCTGTTGACCTAGATCACAAGTTTCTCAAGACTGCTGTGAATTAAAACTCTATCACTCAGTGTATCAACTTTTCCTCCATTTAGTAATGTCCTCACACTTTTTGGTAAGTCCGTCTTCCTCATTATCCAGGCTGCTGATGAAGATCAGGAATAATGTCAGACCCAGAAGCAGCTCTGTGATTGTCTTCTTGTTACTGATTGCCAACTGGACTTTGAGCCATTGATTACTGTGAACCCAATGTCCAGCTGATTTTCAACATCTCTAACAGCCCAGTCAGCCCGTAGTTTCTCAGCTTCCAAATCAGTGTTGTGGAAGACTGTGCCAGAAGCCTTAAGAAAGCCAAGGTATACCATTTCCACTGGTCCATACAGCTAGTCATTTCATCACAAAAGGCAATCACGCTGGTCAAGCTTGATTTGCGCCTAGTAAATCCCTGCTGACTATTCCTGATTAACTTTTTGTCCTTCATGTTCCTGAAAATCAATTCCCTTTTATCTTAATATGAGTTGATGGAGGAAAGATATATTCTCTTTGAGACAAAGGCATATAAATGTAATGTTCTACTGGCAACAGCAGACGTATTTCATCTCCAGAGGAGAGAAGCAGGAATAACCTGCTTTATTGCTATAGTTAACTTCTATTTTAATAAGGAAGAAGCATAACTCCATAAATGCTAGAGATTGGTCTTTGTTTGGCTAAGGTAAGATTTTTACAGGAATTTAGTGACAGTTTAGGAAACTTATCTACCTTGGAAGAGAGTCCTGGAAGTATTATAAACTCTATATTTGTAATTCACTTAGGAAACATTATATTACATGGTAGATCCAGAAGAATTCATTAACATATGAATTATAATTGTAGCCCCCAAGTTATGAAAGTGAATGAGTAAATCTCCAGATCTTTAATAAAAACAATGATAACTTCCTCTATTTTGGATGAAAGATTGACTAGTAATCATGAATTTAAAAGTTAATCAGTTCCTAAGTAAATCACTGGGCATTTGAGGTGAGATAGTATAACCTCTTTTGAGTGAGAAATGTACTGTCTGAAAATCTAGCAAGATATCATTTTATTCTTTAGTATATTTAAAATTCACCTTCCAAATAACTTTGGGGAAACTCCTTAGTTCTGCCTCCATATTATTTAATTAATTGCTTTCTTACTTTCTCCTATGTATATCTTAAGGTGGGCAGAAACTTATCATTCAGAATACATGAAGACAATGGCACAAATGCCTATCAAGTCCTAGGTAACATTTCAATTTCAGCAAAAAGTCCTGATCTACTCTGCTACTACGGCATTTGACAGTTCCAACTTAGGGGTCCATTTCACAGTTTCTGATTGCTCTGTTAAGGATGTGGTCCTCAACTTCAGCTACATATGTTGCAGTTAGATTTAAATGAGTTAAAAGTAAGTAACCCCCCAAAACTCTGCTTGGATGCTTTAAATCACAACTTGTAGAGATCAGGTCCATTTTTTTTTTGTAGGAAATACTTGTCTTTGCTTCAATCATCTTCTGACAGACTTGCACAGTCCTGGAACTTCATCAAATTTGTGTTAGGAGTGCTTAGTGTATTTTTGCTGCTCTTCAGAGGAGAAGATGGATTGGTTTCTGTGTTGGTATTTGCAGGTAAGGAAGTCATTGGATGCCATGGCTTTATTTTCTTTTTTTCAAACAAGATTTTCTGGAGAGGAGAGAACTTTTCTTTAATAGTAGAATGAGTGAAAAATTTCTTGACAAATGTCGCTTTTCCTGGGCAACCTATTCTAGGCGACTCAACGTAAGCAGAAGGATTGGACTAGACTTTTTGAGAGATCCCTTCCTACCTCAACACTTCTGTGCTTCAGCTGTGATTTCCAATTTTGACTGGTCAAGGGGATACATAATGTATCATATTCTGGAAAAGAATTGTAGGGCTGTCTCATGACAGAACTTGTAAGAAGTCCAAAGCCTTGATATAGAGAGATTTTGAGACTTTCCATACTAGATAGACAATATAATCATAGTATCATAGGATAGTTAAGTTTGCAATGGACCTAAACAGGTCTGTAGACCAACCTCATGTTCAAAGTAGGATCAGCTATGAGGTCAAACCACGTTACTTAGGGTTTTATCCACTTCTGTCTTGAAAATCTCCAAGAAAGGAAACTTCAAAACCCTTTGAATGACCTGTTCTAATGCTTGTCTGTTCTTGTGGTGTAAAAATTTTTCCCTTTAGCCAGTCTCAATCTCTCATTTCAACTCATGGTTGCTGTTTCTCTTCTTCCCATCATGACTCACTATGAAGAACCTTGAATCCTCATCTTTGTGACCTCGATGTAGGTATTAGAAGGCTGCAACTAAGTTCCTCTGAAGCCTGCTCAGCTCCAGGCTGAACAAGCCCAATTAGAGCAGCCTCTACTAATAGGACAAATGCTCCAGACCCCTGACTGTCCTTGTAGCTTTCCACTGAACTTTGCTGCATTTACTTCAGTTTATCAATATCTGTCTTGTATTGAGGGAGCAAAACTGGATGCAGTATTTGAGATGTGGTCTGTCAAGTGCTTTTATCTACTAGCTATGACAATAGCTTCTGATAATACAACCTAGGATACCATGACTTTTTTTTTTTGCTGCCAGGGCATACTGTTGGCTGTCTACTTGAGGTCCTTTTAAGTACAGTTGTTCCCCAGCCAGTCACTACCCTCCCTACATTGTTGCAAGGCCTTATTCCTTCCCAAGTGTAGGACTTTGAATTTGTGCTTGTTGGAATTCATAAAGTTCCTGCTGGTCCATTGCTCCAGTCTGTCTAGGTCCCTTTTAACAGAAGTCCTCCTCTTAAGCATATTAACTATTCTCCTAATTTGATATCATCTGCAAACTTGATGAAAGTGCATGCAATTACTTTCCTCCAAGTTACTGGTAAATATATTAGAAAGGACTGGTCCCAGTACCTCTGTGGTACTCCACTTGTTAAGAGCCTCCAGGTACAGTATAATGGGCTATCTACTGTTTTCTGATTCATCCAAGCATTCTTTTCCCATCAAATTGCCTACCAAGCCAGATCATATCATCATAACTTGCATACAAAGAACATTGTGAGAGACAAAGTCAAGCATATTTCTAAAGGTGAAGGTAAATGACATCCACTTCTCTTTCTTCATCCACAAATCTAGTAATTCCATCCTAGATGACAGTCAATGATTAGTAAATCTGCAGACTGTCTGCAGTCACCTTATCTACTTGATGTGTCCAGAAACATGCTTGAAAAAGACTCGCTCTTTGTTTTTTTCCAGCGATCAAAGTGGACTTGGAGTTCCCTGGGTTTACCTTACGGCTTTTTCTGAAGATGGATACAACATTTGCCCTTCTCCAGCCATGGGGGACCACTCGATCTCCATGACCTGTCAAAGATAATAGAAAGTAGTATTGCAAGGGTGCCGCCCATTTCTCTCTTGGCTATGTCCTGTTGGATACCACGGACTTCTGTGGATTGAATTCTCTCAACTAATCCTAACTGAGTCCTCATGCACTGCTGGTAGATCTCCATGATTCCTTTCACTAATCACAGAGGTAAGGTAGACCTTGGTGAAGACTGATGTCAAGACTGACATTGAATATCTTGGCCTTATTTGTGTCTGCTGTTGATAAATCACCCGTCTCATTCAACAGCCTATATATTCCTTGTTCAGCCTTACAGATGTTTTTCTACTTCTGGTCTCCAGTGAGACATTGCCTTTCAGTGATGCCATTGTAAATCGATGCACTTCTTATGCTGAAAATCAAATAAATGTGAAGAACTTTAACTAAATCTTACAGGATTTACAAGTAGCAAGTTAGATTTTATTAGATGACTGTGAAACTTGGAAGATTTACACCAAAAGCTGTCATATGCTCCTGTTTACATCTCTTGCTGATGGTGCTGTGCAAATTGTTGTGACCCTAGGGGTGCTGCTAGCCTTGAGTGTGCCTGTCCAGCCCTGCCCCAGCAGTGTCACAGCAGGGCCAGTCTCCAGTTCACCACAGCCCTGCCCTGTCTAGCCATGAGCCCTGCCAAGCAGGGGCCACATCCTGACCCAACCTCTGCTTATCTCCATCCCCAGGGAGGTGCCCAATGCCTAGGGTTGGGGATTCCCTGATGCCCTCCAGCTGCCCTGCTCCTGGATAGGATGGTGGAACAGGCCCTGGCTATGGGGCTCTGATGGCTCCCCAACCCTTGAGAAGCTACTGGCTTTTGCTGTTCTCTGACACAAGTTGTCTTTCCAGTAGAGCCTCTTGAGGATCTATTCTTATATTCCTCTAAAAGCTACCGATACCAACTTTTCTGAAAAAATTATCTTCACTCATTAAATGAGAGCAAATTTAAATATTCAGTATTAAACTGTAATTGGTCAGGTGTTTCATATAGGATCTTAATACATTGCCCCAGAATACTCTAGTGTGTACTTCTAAGTGCATTTGTTCTGCATATTAATCATATCTATAAATTCTGATGCAGGAAAATACAGGACATTACTAAAGTTAATCAGTGAAACAGGACCAGTGTGACAAGGACACTGTGATAGAAGAGCAGTAATGAGCCACTAGGTTTAACTATCTGGGTCTTTAAATTAAGAAATGATGCAATACTCATTTTTATATTGACATCTTTATTTTTTATTTTTTTTTCTAAAATGCTCTGGAGAAAAGAGAAATAGCCAGAATGCATGGATGAGAGGAAATTGGATATCTTAAGAAACAAAAAAAGAGATTCTTGATAATGTTCAAGCTTTAATGTGCTAAAATTCAAAGGGGCAAAGATTTCAAATGTAGTCTTCCCTGCATGTAGCCCAATATATTGCAATGTGTAAGATTACAGTTTCCCACATCAGGACATTTGGATTTAAAATGAATGAGGGAAAAAACCCCTTTTCTTTTTAGAATTAGTAATCTGAAACTTTTTGTACGAACTGGGTATTTTTCTTGTACTTCAAATGGTGCCCCTTATACATATTTGCACTGTAAGCTTCCTGCACAGCTCTTACAAGTTTTGCAATATATAAGGAGAGCATATTTGTTTCCTAATTTTTGTTGTGCATAATAGACGTAAGACAGATTGAGTATCCTGCAATTTCAGTTATTCTTAATTTCCTCATGAGAGATATTTTGCAGATGATGGCCTCGATAGCCTATTCCATCGCTGCCTTTCTCTTCAGAACTTTTTGAGCTCTACCGCTTGATCCTGCATCTTCTGTCACAACGGAGTATCTTGACACTGCTGAAGACTACCTCTTGGTTTTCTTTGACAGCCACTTTCCACTGCCAGAGCCACAAACTAGCTGTTTGTGTTGTCTAGGGAATCTATTACATTTTGTGTTGCTGCTTCTCATTTAAGGCCTGTGCCAGGAAAGGGATGGAATCCAAACCCAGGAGAACTTGCTGAAAAAGGTCAAGGTAATGTCTTCAGATCTTAAACCTCCTTCTTGACTCATTCACCTTCTTTGATGATCCCACATGTTTTGCAGCACTAACTACAGTTCTTGCACACTAAAGGCAAGGACCTTTCCTTAAACAAGTCAGTTATCCTATTGCCTTTTTTTGCACTAATCTAGCTAATACCGAGACATCTCAACTTCTACTTATAATGGTGAAAGCAGGCAGGCGGCACAGTCTCACTTTTTGACTTCGGAAGTGCTCGTGACCCCTGTACTATGACTCATGCCCTTCTGATAGCAGTGGTTAACGGAAGATGGAATAAAGGCAAGCTTTAAAATGCTCTTGATAGGATATCTTCATTGCATTGTTCTTCAATGCCAAACAGTCCACACTCAGCTGATTTGACGCATGTAAACACACAACAGAAGAATTTTTCTCATTGGGAACTTCACCTAGGCCTGTTAATTTGCAGAGTTTAGTGATGTGTTGCTCATGGAATAACTCCTCTGGTTGTGGGCCTGTTGCCCACGTGCACAAATGAGTTCAGGGATGCATCTGAGCTCTACTGATCTCCCTGAGACAGAGACTTTCTTCTTTCCTTCTCACCTTGCCCTGGGACTTGGTCTATCTGGCACAGTGTGCCTGATTTTGTCGTCTAGAAATGAAACAAAGAAAAAGCCCCACCAGTACTTAATCTTCTTATGCAGCTTCAGAATAAGCCTTATTTTCTACCTATAAGGAGGCTCCTGAAGAAGGATGAGCTGTTTCTCAAAGTCACAATGTCCCTGCAGTTCCTATTGATTTCAGTAGTATTTGTGGGTGCTCAGCGGTTCTGTTCTGCTTGCTGACTACATGCATGAGCTCGATCATGCTCAGCTGCATAATGAGATAAGATATAAGAAAAAAATAATCCTCAAACCCTACTTTTACCTTAATTTCCTTTTTCAAATGCAGTGACAGAAGGCCTGAATTAATTACTGGAGAAGCTTCAGAACACCCAAGAGCATGTCTTGATTAATTTGTTTTAGAACAATTAGATGTAGCACAGCTCATGGAGAATGACACTGAAGTGGGCAACTCTTGGGTAGCTAATATTAATTTTTCACTAGACACTCAAAATTATGCACATTTGTATTATGCACATTTGTATTATCCACTGCAGTGGATCAGAGCCAGACTTCAATATGAGGACTGCAAAGTTATCTCCAGTGCTTTTTCTGTTTCTATTTATTAGGATCTGCCACTTATAGCAAACAGTGCAGCAGTCGTTTTAGTCTCTTCCGCCTCTCTCTTCCCTTGTGTGTGATATGCCTTCTGGGCTCCTTCCCCACCCCTTATTGATTTAGATTTCAAAATTATGAAACTCAGAAGCCTGAGAACTTCCTTAGTTGAGAAGAAGAAGTCATTATAAATGTTTCTCTCTGCATAGCACTGTGAGGTGGGGGCTCTGTTCTTACTGTGCTATTCCTTCTGTAGCTTAGGTTTCAATAAAGATGTACTTGAACATATGATGCACATGCATCAGTTATGTGTAAGAACCTCAGCCTATGCATAAAAGCAAGTTGCTGAGTGGTTTGGTTTTGGGTTTTTTTTTTGTAACAAAAAAAAAAAGAGAGTAAGAAGTTTCTGACCTGCCAGTCTGATTTCTGCTGGCAGATTCTGGTCCCAGAGTGCTGAAGTGTCCTTGCACTAGAGAGCAAAACTTTGGCAGCAGATGTTAATAAATATACTATGAGTGGCTAGTGCTAATTGTTTAGGTGCTAGGCGCTCATGAAACAAAGTTTCCTTCCTAAGGTTTTCCAGCAGTGGCCATAGATTTTCTATAAAGAAAGTGAAGGGATTTTCATCAATTCTCTAATTGAGAATTGTTTACATTTTGTTCTTATAGTATTTCTTGTGAGTTTTCTTCTTTTCTTTATCAGTATGTTAATGTTCAGGGAAGCCTATCTCCCTGCTTTGGATTCTTCCACCATTCTCTGAACTTAGCTCTAGTTTTCTGTCTGTTTCTAATTAATTTTCTTAATGGTTAGAGCTGCCTGGGAACAGATAGTGTTTACTTAAGCCTTTATCAGACTTGATGAATTTGATGAATGACACTGAGAGTTTGTTTTTTGTTTCCCGCTTGGCTGGACAGATTCCCTGCTATTTTCCACTCTCAGATAACTTTATCACTCTGGATGACTCTTCCCAATCTAAAAGCTGGGATCTAGAATCACATATGTCTGCCTGGACTATATATATGAAATGAAGTCTATTTGTTGTGTTTATTTTCTCTTAGTGGGCTGACCCCATCTGGAAGTTAAGCCCCCACCCAGTTGCTCACTTGCTAACCCCAGCAGAGTGAGGGACAGAATCAGAAGGGCGAAAGTGAGATAACTCAACATAAAGATTGTTTAAAGATAGACAGAACTGCAAGCACAAGCAAACCAAAATAAGAAGTTCTCTCACTAATTCCCATTGTCAGGCAGACACTTAGCCACTTCCCAGAAATCAGGGCTCCATCACACATAACAGTTCCTAGGGAGTACAAATGCTGTAGCCCCAAATGTTTCCTCTTCTGCCTCCTTTCCCTGAGCTTTTACTGCTGACCATGATGTTATATGGTATGGAGTATCCCTCTGGTAAGTTTGGGTCAGCTGTTATGGCTGTACTTCCCTCCCAACTCCTTTCTCACCCCCAGCCTGTTTGTTTGAGGGGTCAGAGTGGGAAAAAAGAAGTAAAAATAAAACCCTCAAAACAAAAACGTGATGCTGTACAAGTAGTGCTCAGCAACAGACAAAACACTGATGTGTTATCAATGCCGCTTTAGATTTTAGTCACAAATTCATAAATCCAAAACGTGCCACCATACGGGCTGCTGTGAAGAAAATTAACTCCATCCTAGCCAGATGCAGTATATGTTATTAAACTCATGAGTCGAACTCAGTATGTGCAGAATGATTTAATTAAAATAGTCTTAGTCTGATCCATATTAATTAATAATTTAAGTTAAAACTCAGCCATAGTTTTTTTATAATGTATATTTTATTTTGCAGTAAATGGTTGATAAATTGTATTTTTGTTGAATTTATGTTTCAGAACTACTGGGAAATGACATGTGTAAATATTAGTGTTCCGTTCTTCATTGACTGAGTTGTGTTTAGGCCGCCTTTTCCTGAACTGGAGCACTCTACCACTGTGGGCAAGTTTCTCTCTTTTATATGGCCATGCACTGGGAGTAAATTCACTGAAACTAATGGCACTTCACTAGTTCAAACATGGTGTAAAATAGATGTGGATCAGACTTCTCCTGCAGTCATCACAGGTCATGCCAGCTATAGTTTTTCAGGCCTTAAAGAAGCAGAAATGACCTTCAATACTAAACTTTTGGTAAAGAAACCTCTCTGCCAAACTTAAAGTAATGCAGTCTAGTTCTGGAAAGATGCTCAATTAGCATTTCTTTAATTCAGAGGTCCTCAGCAGGTGAAACAGAGGAAAAGAATACAGACTAACAGGATTTATCAGGGAAAAAAGTAAAACATGAGTTTTCAGAGAAAGTAAAATACCATCGTTTTAATTAAAGTATTAACTTCGGTGTCATTTGAACTGCATGTAATTCATGCAAGTTCTGAATCTTTTATGTTCCCTTAATTGAGGGTTACATTATATACTTCCAGGGCTATGTTTTCAGGGTTTGAGATTAGTAAGATCTATCCTCTGAAGCTGAATTAGTATTAGCTCTAAGGGAGTGCCTAGCAGTGCTCTCAGTGAGCAAATGGCTTTCAGATGTTTTGCTTTTTAGATGATGAGGTGTCTCAGAAATTAGAGAACCAAAAGTGAAAGGACAGAGCATCTTTCTCACTATTTATCAAGGTTTCACCAATATTGTGAGAGAAAAAATATCTACCTCAGATCTGAGAGAAATGCAAGATACTGCTAAAATGAAAAAACTTCAGCTTTATCCTGCAGATTATATCTGGTACTCCTAACATGACTGCTAGCTCAGCAAGACTCAGGAAAACCTGGTAGCCTTGGCTGAAGCTGGAGCAAGAAAGGAAATGAGATTAAGACAGTCGTTACTTTGGGCTCCAGAGGAGTTGCCAGATTACTGCTCAGCCTGTCACCATTGTGAAGCAAGGGATTTTTCTCATGCTTGAGAAGAAAATAAGAAGGAAATCTGTTTGGTTCCATGTTATTTATGTAAATGTTATTGTCTGAAACTTTAAATTCATTATGGTTTTTAACTGGTGAACAAGAAAAAGAACAATACAAAGCCATGCAAGATAGAAGGATGCCTTTTAAGGGAAGGAAGTGTGCTGGCCTGTGGCATGGACAGCTAACCAACAGGCTGGGGCTCAGTTGCATTTTGGACATCTGGAGTACTTTGTAAAACCACAATTCAGCTTTGAATTTGTAGGTCATAATATATTACTGTTCTTGTTGGATAACAAGTAGGCAAGTGAGCAGCATAATGTTCTTACACTGAGACATTTACTTTGGCCAAATGTCAGTCTAGAATGAATGAGCAAGGGAAGCAGGGCAATGTTTATGAAGAGAGAGGGAAAAATGTGCTTCTGCAGAAAAGGACTTTTTTGTGGTTTTTTTAGTGGTTTGGGTGCTGGTGTTTTATTTTTGTTGTTGTTGGGTTTTTTGTTTGTTTTTTTTTGTTTGGTTTTTTTTTCTCTTAAGGATATCTTCTCCTGCTTCTCTTATAAAGAATAAGAACAATGTAAAGGTGGTGAGCTGGCTTCCACCATAGCCACAGCAAGCAACAGTTCAGCTGAGGAGACCTCTTAGCCTCCACATTTGCACTGTCAGTGTGGTTACTTCAGCTAACAGATATTGTAGAGCTCTCCTGGGATCACACCTCTGAAGTATAGGAGATAGACCTGCTCATGTTTTTCGATGTCTCCAGAAAACTGCAAGTGGTGTCAGGAAAAAAAAATGCTGTTGTGCTTGCTTTTAGTGAACTTTGTCTTGCGAATATCCAGTTACCGCATCAGTAACCGAGACAAGAAACAGACATTGTGGTGAGGAGTAAAGTGGGTCAGCTTACATTAGTTGTGAAGGTATCTAAGTGATCTTAAATCCCTTTGCATTGTATGAGAGCCTACAAGTTCGGCTTCTGCATCTCAGCAAAGCATCTAGTAACTGCTTAAAAACTTTGAAGCCATCCATATTACCAGCCTTGAAGAACCATAAGCAGGATAGCCTAGTCATTGAAGGGGGTATTTGTAAGTATGATAGACTTGATCACTGAACTTTCACAGGTGATATTTCCTTTGTCTTCCTTCCTGTAAGAAGATGTGTGTTTTACAGATCTGTGCTTTCTTATCAGGAACACCCCAGTGATACGATTTTAGCTTCCTAGATATATGAATAGCCTGGCATTTAGTTTGGTGATTTTCATTTTGTTGTTGTTGTTTTTCCACACCATTTTGTAACTAGTTGAACCTGCACCTTTTTGCTGCAAATTCTGTCTAGCAATTCTTCCTTAAAAAGAATGTTTGCTTATTGTACATGAACTAGTAGCATTTTGCATCCCCTTTTTACACTGAAGTATCTGAGTCTTGATGGTAAAATTGAAATTTGAATTCCTGATATCTCCAACATTTTATTTTGAGGTGCTTTTATTGCTGGAATTTAGAACTTTCTAAACTTTTTTTTAAACTTTAGAAGAGCTTCTGAAACAATGTCTATAAATTTGGACAGAAATGTCTGACGTTTTCATTAATAATTCACTCCCAATTTCCAGTTAACTGTCACTGAGAACTTGTGAAATCTCCCGAAGTTTACCTTATATAGTAAAAAGTCCCAAAATTTCCAGTTCTCTGTATTCAGTTGTCCCAGTAGAGGAGTATATTGGAGTAAAATACAGTATATTGTAATACTATAACATAAAGCAAATGAGAAAACTTAAACCCTTCTAATGCAACAGCTAAACAATATAGATATAAAAAGTCAGGCAAATTAAAAAATATAAAGACTCCCATCGTAACAACTACTTGGCAACACTGAGTGATTTATATGGTGTAACACTGCTGCTAGTAGTAATACATGCATACAATTATATGTAAAGTGTGTTCATTGTGGTAAAATTAATATTGCTCTGGGAACCATAACTTTTAATTTTCTTGACCTCTGAGTATTTAAGTGTTTGCCCTTAATGTTACATTAAGTCTAATGTAATTTTCTTGGATTTTTTTTAAAAAAAAGGAATGTTGAGGCAGTGGGGTAGGGGTGGGGAACAGAAAAACACAGCACAGCTGGTGCCACAGTTATATACCTTAACAGAAATGAAAGTAAACTAGGCTTTAATACAGTAAGATTGTGTGTTTTGTCTTGGTATTATGACTTCTTACTCTGTGGTTCCCTGATAGGTGCAGTCCTGTTGCACATGAAACATACACGAAACACAACAAGAAACTGTGAAACTTTTTTTTATACGTTAGGGAATCATCCTTGAATGCTCTCTTTGGAGAAACAAGCAAGTAGAATGAGGTTACAGTAACGTATATGAAGCTTTGCTGTGGAATGCTCTTGCTTGAGGTGGCTTAACAGATGGTAACTGCCCAGCTGGTAAACTCTCCAGTAGAGTTGTCAGCTATTCTGTGGGACAGAGATTGAGCTTTTAGGAAGAAAGGAATGAAGCTGAGGAGCAGAGCTGTGAGAAATGGACTGCCATCTCTTTCCTTGCTGGCTATAGCCAGAATTGTGTGTCTTCTATTTTGCTCAAGTCAGCTGCTGAAGCAAGGGTTAGGACCCAGTGCAGTGAGTCAAAATGGAACAATAAATTAAAGAAAAAATCAGCTGAAAGAAAAGCCAGGAAAATGCTTTGGTGATTGAAAAGCTTTTTTGCAACCTTAAACAGGCTATTTATTTTGTGTACTTGTAATAAACGCAAGGATAGCATAGGACTTCATGCCAGAAACAAAGAGGTAAAGGAGAGGCCAGTAGCCTGCACATAGGGTCATTAACCTACATGGAGTGTCAGTCTGGCCCTCTGCCCAGGTAGGTTGGTATCCACACCTCAAGAGTGTTCTGTAACTCCTGGGATAGGATATTCTGGGTGTGATGCTCTCTGCATCATAGTACACCAGGTGCTGCTGGAGGTCCCTTTTTCACTGACCTCATAAAGAGCCATGAAATATGGTAAGTGGGAAAGACTAAGCCCATTCCTTAGAGTCTTCTTCTGGAGGAAGGAGACATGTAAGCACAGTTCTCTTCAGAAGGTGAAGAGTCCGCATCTGCCAAACAGCGAGATCT
>NW_010157144.1:0-2601 GCF_000695765.1 Mesitornis unicolor
TATCCAGCAGCTCTCAGTTTTATGCCACCTGCAGGTGTAACTGGCAAACTCATCTGCTGCATCAAAGTCCTTAACTAAAATATTTGATAGTAAAAAATACTCTAATCTACACCACTGTCTCTCTTTTTTTTTTTTCCTTTGACAGTGAAATGTCCATAACTACCCTAAGAACAGAGCTTCATAATTTTCCAGCCAGGTCTGCAATCACACAGACAGAATTTATTACAGGGCATATCTCCCCTTGATTATCAGCTTATTTAGAATGTCACAAGACAAAGTATCAAAAGGTTCACTTAAGTCAAGTTATAAGACATCAACAAATCCTTATCTATTCATAAGGTCTGTCACCCTATCAAAGAAGAAAATTATATTGGTTTTGACATTATTTGTTCCTGAGCCAGCTCTTACTCATCGTTCTGTCATCTTCTCTCAGCTTTCAAACAACACAACAATCATTTGTTTCAATGTTTTTAGAGAAATTAAAGGTAACCTGACAGGGCCAACAAATCTCTTGTTCTTCCTGTCCTCATTTTTGAAGAGTAATATTGTGTTTGCCATTCTCCACTCTGTCACCTCACCTGCACCCTATCATTTCTGAAAGGCACAGCACCGAGTTCAACTTGGGGACTGGCTGGAGCATCCTTCAAGGAGGTCAGACAAGCACCTGCCAATTTAAAAAGCATTTAAGGAAATCAAGCACTTCAACATGCTTCATCTTAAGAGACAAGACACTGTCCTCTGGATGTGCCCCCACTGGCTGCAGAGAAGGTTAAGACATCTAGCTAAAAAACAATGTTAAACTTTAGCTTTACAAGTTGGAAGACACAAACACTAAAACTCCATATGCTGCTGTATTAATTTTTCACTCTCTGTCTAGATAGCCAAAGTTTGACATAACTGACAATTTGGGTTCACTCTCTGATAGGATTTACAAAAAGTAGTATCTACCTGATCTTATTAGTTTGATGATCTATAAAAAACAAAAAAAAATCCTTCTGAAAGTACTCCGATTCTTTCCGCCTTTAATATGGTTATTTTAAATCATGTCTTTTTCTTATATCATCCAGTTCTTACATCAGGATAAATAACTGAGTTTTATTGTCCAATACATTTCTTCTTTTCTTCATGTTTATCTTACTGAGTTAAGCTACAAAATCCCATACTACCATACCAATCAAGTGAATTATTCTTCCAAGTATATATGAAGTAAATATCTCTGAACATTTCTTCTTGTTTATTCACTTGATACCTTGTGTTAGAATACTCGTTCTCTGCTTTTCAGCACCGTGATCTGCTGCCCTCCTTCTCCATTCCCCATGCTGAATATTCCAACAATGAGAAACGTGAAGATTAATCTATCTCCTTTTGTTTCCCCTCTCATCATAGTATAATTTACTTTAGAATGCTCACTAATAGAGACATTATAAATACAACTCTCTCTCTTCACGCAGAGATGTTCAGTTACTATAAACACAGAAAAAAAGCAAGGATAGAAACAGACTGAAGTGCTTGGACTCACAATTTTCACATATTTTTCCTTACAAATCTACCTACCATGTCAGTAAGAACATGCAGACCTCACTTCTTCTTAATTCTGTTTTTTACTTACTTGATTCTTACATTTATGTCTAGTGAATAGAGTGTCACTGGCTTGTAACTGATATTCCGTCAGAGTACTTCCCACCAAAGGCTTAGTACCTATTATGCTTGGAGCTTTCTTTAGAAAGCAAGCTAGTTGAAACTGGCTTGGAACTGGGAAAAAAGGTTCTGCAAAACAGTGCAGCAAATAAAACCATCATATAAGCCTCTTCTCTTGTGTACTTGCTGTGCATATGTGTCTGTGCTATGAGGTTGTAAAACAGTAACACCAGCACAAAATTACTTATGCAGCAATAATTTCTAAACATATTTATGAGAGCGACACAACTTACGCAATCTTGGCACACACCGAGCACTTCCACTGCCCATCAGCTCCCATGACACGACACTTATTACAAACTCTAAGTTTGCAGGTTTGGCACAGGTCTCCTCTGTCAAAGATTAAGCCCAGGCTTTTCTGACAGCGAACACAGACCCTGCTGTTGTCCTGTTGACAATGGCGGTTTCCACCTTTCCTTCTCACTTCTAGAAGCTCATTTTTCAGTTTCCTAGAAGTAAGAAAATAAAATCTTTTAATTCAGAGACATAACTCAATGATCTGTAAGAACTTTTTAACAGAATAAGATTTTGTGCTAAAAAGTACAAGACACATACAAGTACAATAGGAATGGTTTTCTATATTTGCTATATTTTTTTTTTCACACTCATATGACAAAAAGAATAAATCTATCCTCCACCTCTCAGATACGCAGTCAAGAGGAAAATCTTGTGGTGGATCAGTAATAGTAAATGCAAACAGTTGATCAGCTCTGGACAATTAGTAAACCATCTTTGATAATCCCTGATCAATAATTCAAGTCATGTTGAGCCCAGGTCAACAGCAGCTCAAACCTGGGACTATTCTGTGCATCCACAGAAGAAAAGGAAAATCTTTCCTGTAATTAACTTGCCAACCTGAACTACCACTTCTTTACTTGATCACAGAATCACAGAATCTCAGGA
>NW_010157145.1:0-774 GCF_000695765.1 Mesitornis unicolor
ATGGTGTCACCGAACCCGGGAATGGAAAATCCTCTGAACAGCGACGTACACGAAGGAGCAGGCGCTCGTTATTCAGCATCGGGTGCGAGGGGCACGATTTATTGCAGCCACACGACTGCTGCCGCTTTTCTTGGCGTATTTAGACACAAAAGTTTCAGGTTTGCACTAATCCGAGCAACAACGACGGGTAGCAATTTAAATATAATTAAAATACATTTAGATGTCTGCTGAATCATTCTCGGATCAAACTGCCCTTGTGTCCAAGGGGTGCTGTGGTGGTCTCTGGTGGTCCCCTGTGGTTCTGAAGATGCCCCTCTTGGCGTCCTTTCCATGGACTCAGAGTCTTTCTCCCACCTCTGGCCTTTTCTGGACCCTTTTCCTCAGCTCCCTGACCTTGGGCTCAGCCGCTGCTCTGCTGGTTTATCTGCAGTCCTTCAGAACGGACTGGGATGTGTCTGCGCTGGGATCTACCAGTCACACTCACAAAAATCGTGTCCTTGAGTGAGTTCTCACAACAATTGCTCCCCTTTTTGATGTCCATAGGTCCTTAGGCCAGGGAGCCTCGAACCATCCCTTAGTGCCTTTGAGACGGTGACATGAATTGAAAAATTCAGCAAGACACAAAAAGCAAGAGCACTGTTAGCACTAAATAAGCTTTACCGTGCAAGTACCGTTTCCCCGAAGGTGTGGAAGATCAGGAAGCCCTGCAGCTCCATGGGGAGAGCCCCCAGCAGGGTCTGGAGCAGCTCAGCCATGGCCGCGCACCCCCACACC
>NW_010157146.1:0-3463 GCF_000695765.1 Mesitornis unicolor
CACCCTCGGAGCGCAGTGGTGCAATGGGAAACGAGGCGGCTGCGCTCGCCGGCCAAGCAGGGAAACGTGGTGGTTTGTAGGTTTGCAGCGCTTGCTTGGCCCCTGCGTTTGTTGGGATTTCCCCCAGAAGCAGCACGACGCGGTTCACAGCCTCCAGGACCAAGTTAAAAGGCCTCTCTCCTCTTCCTCTGTTTTGTTTACTGCTCTGGTGAAAGCAGGCTCGGTTCATGTGGTTCTGAGAGCTGCGCCAGGGGGCTGCTGCTCCTCCCTTTGGGGCCGTTCAGTGAGGGGAAGCTCTGAAAACCTCTCCAGCTCCGTGTCAGGTGTCTCTGCTGCCCACAACAGGACCCTTCCTCTTTCTCTCTTGCAAAAAGCATCCAGAAAAACGGGGCGATGGTCACGTGCAGCAGCTGTCAGAAGAGCATGACCTGCATACGGCAACGCTGAGAGCATCGGGTGCAGCAATCTGGGACGTGGGCCTGTCCTGGAGGAGCTGCTGGGGACCCTCAGCTCCCCAAGTTCCACAGACAGCCCTGGGGCAGGGGCTGTAGTGACTGTGGCAGTGGCAGGGTCCCCATGGACCCCTCCTCTGCTGCTGGGGACCTGCACGAGCACCCAGCTCCCCACGAGGTGCACAGCTCTGATGCTGCTCTGTGCCTGGGAAGTTTTACAAAGCCACTAAGGCTCCATACGTTTCTGTCCTGGCTGGTGAACGCCTCTGGTGTGGAGCAGCTGCACTTGCTGTGGGGTTGGGACTGGTTGTTGTGCCTTGGAGGCCAGAGCAGAGCAGCCTGATGTGCTGGAGAGGAATAAAAATAATAACAATATAAATAATTTATAACAATTAAACAAATCCCGTCCTCCTCTCTGCCTCCTTGCTGACCTCCCCTTCACCTCCTGACCGGTCCCCAAACCTCTGCACATTGACTGGGATTTCCTTTGCTCTGGCTCCTGGGCTGCCCCAGCGCCGTGGCTGCCCCTGCAGAGCTGTGGTGGCTCCTGCATGGCCGTGGGGTGGAGCAGAGTGCTCAGCTCTGCGCCTGGTGCTGTCCCCCTCCCTCACCCGCTGCTCCAGTTGCCCCCTTGCCCCCCTTACAGCGCTTGCGGTGCTGACCTTTGGGAAGAGCCAGCGGCTTCCTGCAGGGAAACAACTGCTGGTGCGGGCAGAGCCCTGCGCCTTCGCTTCCTGCGTGCAGCGAAAGGCCCTCGTCAGCATCGGTTTGATTTCCATCAACGCAGAAGTCGCTACCTCGAAAGCTGCTCCTTCCTTGTTTCTGGTGCTTCCTGGCAGTCTCCGCCTTCTGCTCTTACTGTAAAGCCCTGAGCTCCTTCCCAGCCTCCAGACAGGCGGCTGCAGCGCCAGAAGGGCCAGCTGGCACCAGATCAAAGCCTGTACCTGTCACTGGTGCCATAGTGCCCCAGACCTCTCCTTCCCTCACAAAAGAAGGTAGGAAAGCTCTGGGAAACGGTGCCTCTCTCTAGGAGAAAGCTTTGCCAAAGGCAGGCGCTGGGAAGCGCAGTCTGGTGTGAGTGAGGGAGCTCAGGGCTCCCCAGACCAAGACCGGGTCCGAAGCTGCGTTCCCTGTGCTTGGGGAGCTCCTGCGTGGCTCAGCCTGGGTCTGAGGGGGTTGGTGCTGTCAGGAGCTGCCCACGACCCAACTTTGAGCCCTGCTCTGAGCCTGCGGAGTGAGGCCTCCTCCCTGTCTGCATCCCCTCCGGCTCTGGGGGCTGTGGGGTCCTCCCGGGGTTGGGAGAGGACGGGGCTGTGCTCCCTGTGCTCCTGTCATCTGGTGCAATTGGTCACCGGCTGCCGGTGCTGATCTTCTCATCTTGGATGTTTGAGATTAATTTCATGCCATGGTGAAGGGAGACTGAGTCAGGACCTGGGCTTTATTCGGCTTCGCAACTGAGGCGGCTGCAGGGAACCTTTACACTGTTGCTTTTCCCGGGGAAGAAGAAGAATTCTTCTGGATTTGGAGCTGGGGTTTGGGGATGGAGCGGAGCTGCTGGGCACTCGCTTTTGGGTGCTTTGGTACTTGCCCCGCAGCAGGCTGGGTTGTGTGGCCACATCCTGCGCTGCCAGGGGCTTTGGAGCCGAGTGCCAGGGCGCAGACATCACGGGTGCAAGGAGAACTTTGCCCCTCGTGGCCTGGTGGCTCCTTCTTGCCCTCCCCAGGCCTGTGTGCTGGTACCTCCGCACTGGCGATGCGGTTTTGCTCTGTGGTTCTACGTTCCCCTGGCCCAGGCCTGCCTGTGTTGATGGCAGCGGTGCCCATCCTGCAAGCAGGAGCTGGTGGCCGCTCTCGCTGCGCCAGAGCCCAGCCTCGAGGCACAAACCAGTGCTGGTCCCAGGGCTCCTTGAACTGGTCCCGCAGCCACTGGCTCAGGAAGGGTTTTGCTGAGGAGGAGCCAGCTCCTGGACCTGGGGCACTGAGTGCCAGCTCTAAGCCGTTGTGTCCCCATCCCCGCAGGTCCCCGGAGCTGGCCAGGATGGCACAGTGGAACCAGCTGCAGCAGCTTGACACACGGTACCTGGAGCAGCTCCACCAGCTCTACAGCGACAGCTTCCCCATGGAGCTGCGGCAGTTCCTGGCCCCGTGGATCGAGAGCCAGGACTGGTGAGGCCTTGCGAAACGCTGGCACTGGGACTTTGCTCGGGACCCGCGCCCAGGGTGGCCACAGGCGCCGAGGCAGTTTGGGGAGCATTCCCCAGGCTCAGGGCGTGCCAGGACCGCTGCTCCTCTCTGGGGCCTGTGTGGTGCAAAGGGGAACGAGGCTTAGACCTCAGACCAGGAGAAGGGGGCTCTGAAACGGAGCTGACCCTGTCAAGGGCCCTTATGCTGGCCTCTGTCATAAAGGAGGCTGGCAGAGAGCACTGGTTCCTGGGTCCCATCAAGATCCACATGGGACTGGGGAGACGCTGGTCTGCGCTGTCTGCCAGGCTCAGGGCAAGGCTTTGCACCGAGTCCAAAACTGTGTCCCTGCCCTCACGGGGGCAGTCGCAGGGCTTGGTTTATTGGCGTGGAGCCGGTTGGGATTGCTCTGGTGCAGGGTATAAGGATGGCTTGGGGCACTGAACTGCACAGGGGGGTGTGAGGAGAGCGTGGCCCTTCCCTGTGCTGGGCACCCAGGGCTGTCCCTCCCTGGCGCAGGGCGTACGCGGCCAGCAAGGAGTCGCACGCCACGCTGGTGTTCCACAACCTGCTGGGGGAGATCGACCAGCAGTACAGCCGCTTCCTGCAGGAGTCCAACGTCCTCTACCAGCACAACCTGCGCCGCATCAAGCAGTTCCTGCAGGTGAGGCGGGGGAGCCCGGTTGGCGCAGCTCTCAACCCGCAGCCGTCCCAGGAGCTACACTGTGCCTGCTGACCGTGTGCTTTGGACCTTTTACAGAGCAGGTACCTGGAGAAGCCGATGGAAATAGCCCGCATCGTGGCTCGCTGCCTGCGGGAGGAGTCCCGGC
>NW_010157146.1:3494-5723 GCF_000695765.1 Mesitornis unicolor
GCTCCAGACCGCTGCCACTGCAGCCCAGGTCAGTGGCTCAGTGTCCCCCCTGCCCGGCAGCGCTGTGTGGGCACTGGGGGCTGCGAGGAAGCTGTAGTCCAAGCCTCCCCACTCGCTTCCTCCAGTAACTTCAGCTCCTTTGTGCTGCATAACACAAATAGCTCTGTGTATCCATCCCCCCTCACCTGGGCTGTGCCCTGCACCATGCACCTTGCGTGCAGCCCTTGCACATGAACAGCCACACTGGCTCTTGTTAGGGAGTGAAGACCCTTCCTGTGACACCCCCTCAGGCTGCGGGGTCGTGGTCCTGATCTAACGCCATCCTTGTCCCCTCCGCAGCAAGGGGGACAGGCAACACATCCGACAGCGGCTGTAGTGACGGAGAAGCAGCAGATGCTGGAGCAGCACCTGCAGGATGTGAGGAAGAGGGTGCAGGTACATATGCTGCTGAGGCACCGCCTTTCCCCACCGCTGTGATTTAGTGCTTTGAATAAAGCCACATCTCCTGCCTTGCAGGATCTGGAGCAGAAGATGAAAGTGGTGGAGAATCTCCAGGATGACTTTGATTTTAACTACAAGACTTTGAAAAGCCAAGGAGGTAATGGGGGCTCGTTAGCATCTGGCAAAGCAAAGTGTGCTCCTGCAAGGGAACTCGCTGCAGGGCACATTCCTGCCCTACTGGTGCCTCCTCTGCCAGCACCAGGAGGGTGGCTCAGGCTCAGGGTGTTTGCATGGCAATTGGCAGAAGCAAAATAGGAGGCTTCTCCACTGACTCTGCCTCCAGGGAAGCTGAACCAGGGCTCTGCCTGCAGCAGAGAAGTGTGGAGGTGATAGTGCTGCTGTGCATGCAGGAGAGCCAGCGAGGTGCTGGGAGACTGACTGAGGCCTCTCTAGGGTGCCTGCTCTTTCTCAAGGGGAGTTCTGTTTGCATGGTGCTAGGGAGGGGAGGAGGAGTCCGTGTGCATGGCTGAAGCTCTCTCACCTCCACAGACATGCAGGACCTGAACGGAAACAACCAGTCAGTGACCCGGCAGAAAATGCAGCAGCTGGAGCAGATGCTGACCGCGCTGGACCAGATGCGGAGGGTATGTCCTGCAGCTCCCAGGGCGCACTGGGCACCCGGGGCACAGTGGTGCCCTGTTCTGGGATACGAGCTTGTGTTCGTGGCCAGAACTGAGCAGTGCTGGAAACACAGCCCAGGGCAGCTTCTTTCTTGTCTGCGAATGTGAATCTTGCAGATCTTGGAGAGAGTTGGAGGGTGTTGAAGGCTCTGCTTTGTTTTTGACAGACTATTGTGAGCGAACTGGCTGGGCTGCTCTCAGCCATGGAGTACGTGCAGAAGATGCTGGCGGATGAGGAACTGGCAGACTGGAAGAGGCGGCAGCAGATCGCCTGCATTGGCGGCCCACCCAACATCTGCCTGGACCGGCTGGAGAACTGGTAGGGGCTGGCGGGGGCTGGGTCAGTCACTGGAGGGGTGGCACTCAGACACCTGCAGTGGAAATGAGCTCTACCTCTGGAAACCTCCTCCAAAACGGCTTCTGGTGCCTGCACATTGAGGTGTAATCCCCAAGTCAGACTGAGCCTCCATAGCGGGCGCTTTAATGGTCAGCCTCATGGAGGGGGGTGGGATTTTAAAGCTGCTGTGAGGGGGTCCTGGTGTCTCTGCAGAGCTCAGGCGTGTGCAGGTATATTTTCAATGCACAGCTTAGAAAAGTGCCCTGATCCAAGGGGACAGATGAGTTCTGTTCTGTGCTGACGTGGTACAGAAGAGGAGGCTCTGCGTGCGGGCTGCAACCGTGCTGGGCTCACGCCAGAGCTGACACCGCTTCTTCCTGCTCCCTAGGATAACCTCTCTTGCCGAATCGCAGCTACAGACGCGGCAGCAGATCAAGAAGCTGGAAGAGCTGCAGCAGAAAGTGTCGTACAAGGGCGACCCCATTGTCCAGCACCGGCCCATGCTGGAGGAGCGGATTGTGGAGCTCTTCAGGAACCTGATGAAAAGGTGCCAAGGGCAGGAGGGGGCTGGGGGCAGCACCTAAAGTGCAGGCAGTGGGTGGGGGTGTGGGCACTGGCTCGGAGGTTTGACTGCGGTTGCTGTGCCTTTCCCCCGCAGCGCGTTCGTGGTGGAGAGGCAGCCCTGCATGCCCATGCACCCCGACCGGCCCTTGGTCATCAAAACGGGCGTGCAGTTCACCACCAAAGTCAGGTGGGTCACAGACCCTGCTG